>NW_027523156.1:0-57878 GCF_052094955.1 Ictidomys tridecemlineatus
AAGTTCTATCTCTATGGTTTGTTTGCTGTTGATGTAGCCCTAAGCAGAGACTGGCGAGAATCACTTTCATGGAAAGGGCCTGCCAAGCTTCCAAAAAACTACGAGTTGCCTGAAATCTCAGCAAACACTTTTTCACCCAATCTTGATGAAACTTTCAGGTAATGATCAGTACACCAATCCCACTTGGCTCGCCAAATTTCGTTCTTCTAGGTTAAACCGTTCGTTGGCAGTAACCGGTTTCATTTTGAGGTTTCACTCTGTTTTCTCCTATAGGGATACATGTATTTGGAACTCTAAATGAAACACGGTTTGTGCTAGCTCTTTGAAACTTGACACAATAAAGCAGTTTCAAGTTCTATCTCTATGGTTTGTTTGCTGTTGATGTAGCCCTAAGCAGAGACTGGCGAGAATCACTTTCATGGAAAGGGCCTGCCAAGCTTCCAAAAAACTACGAGTTGCCTGAAATCTCAGCAGCAAACACTTTTTCACCCAATCTTGATGAAACTTTCAGGTAATGATCAGTACACCATTCCCACTTGGCTCGCCAAATTTCGTTCTTCTAGGTTAAACCGTTCGTTGGCAGTAACCGGTTTCATTTTGAGGTTTCACTCTGTTTTCTCCTATAGGGATACATGTATTTGGAATTCTAAATCAAACACGGTTTGTGCTAGCTCTTTGAAACTTGACACAATAAAGCAGTTTCAAGTTCTATCGCTATGGTTTGTTTGCTGTTGATGTAGCCCTAAGCAGAGACTGGCGAGAATCACTTTCATGGAAAGGGCCTGCCAAAGTTCCAAAAAACTACGAGTTGCCTGAAATCTCAGCAAACACTTTTTCACCCAATCTTGATGAAACTTTCAGGTAATGATCAGTACACCAATCCCACTTGGCTCGCCAAATTTCGTTCTTCTAGGTTAAACCGTTCGTTGGCAGTAACCGGTTTCATTTTGAGGTTTCACTCTGTTTTCTCCTATAGGGATACATGTATTTGGAACTCTAAATCAAACACGGTTTGTGCTAGCTCTTTGAAACTTGACACAATAAAGCAGTTTCAAGTTCTATCTCTATGGTTTGTTTGCTGTTGATGTAGCCCTAAGCAGAGACTGGCAAGAATCACTTTCATGGAAAGGGCCTGCCAAGCTTCCAAAAAACTACGAGTTGCCTGAAATCTCAGCAAACACTTTTTCACCCAATCTTGATGAAACTTTCAGGTAATGATCAGTACACCAATCCCACTTGGCTCGCCAAATTTCGTTCTTCTAGGTTAAACCGTTCGTTGGCAGTAACCGGTTTCATTTTGAGGTTTCACTCTGTTTTCTCCTATAGGGATACATGTATTTGGAACTCTAAATCAAACACGGTTTGTGCTAGCTCTTGGAAACTTGACACAATAAAGCAGTTTCAAGTTCTATCACTATGGTTTGTTTGCTGTTGATGTAGCCCTAAGCAGAGACTGGCGAGAATCACTTTCATGGAAAGGGCCTGCCAAGCTTCCAAAAAACTACGAGTTGCCTGAAATCTCAGCAAACACTTTTTCACCCAATCTTGATGATACTTTCAGGTAAGGATCAGTACACCAATTCCACTTGGCTCGCCAAATTTCGTTCTTCTAGGTTAAACCGTTGGTTGGCAGTAACCGTTTTCATTTGAGGTTTCACTCTGTTTTCTCCTATAGGGATACATGTATTTGGAACTCTAAATCAAACACGGTTTATGCTAGCTCTTTGAAACTTGACACAATAAAGCAGTTTCAAGTTCTATCTCTATGGTTTGTTTGCTGTTGATGTAGCCCTAAGCAGAGACTGGCGAGAATCACTTTCATGGAAAGGGCCTGCCAAGCTTCCAAAAAACTACGAGTTGCCTGAAATCTCAGCAAACACTCTTTCACCTAATCTTGATGAAACTTTCAGGTAATGATCAGTACACCAATCCCACTTGGCTCGCCAACTTTCGTTCTTCTAGGTTAAACCGTTCGTTGGCAGTAACCGGTTTCATTTTGAGGTTTCACTCTGTTTTCTCCTATAGGGATACATGTATTTGGAACTCTAAATGAAACACGGTTTGTGCTAGCTCTTTGAAACTTGACACAATAAAGCAGTTTCAAGTTCTATCTCTATGGTTTGTTTGCTGTTGATGTAGCCCTAAGCAGAGACTGGCGAGAATCACTTTCATGGAAAGGGCCTGCCAAGCTTCCAAAAAACTACGAGTTGCCTGAAATCTCAGCAGCAAACACTTTTTCACCCAATCTTGATGAAACTTTCAGGTAATGATCAGTACACCATTCCCACTTGGCTCGCCAAATTTCGTTCTTCTAGGTTAAACCGTTCGTTTGCAGTAACCGGTTTCATTTTGAGGTTTCACTCTGTTTTCTCCTATAGGGATACATGTATTTGGAATTCTAAATCAAACACGGTTTGTGCTAGCTCTTTGAAACTTGACACAATTAAGCAGTTTCAAGTTCTATCGCTATGGTTTGTTTGCTGTTGATGTAGCCCTAAGCAGAGACTGGCGAGAATCACTTTCATGGAAAGGGCCTGCCAAAGTTCCAAAAAACTACGAGTTGCCTGAAATCTCAGCAAACACTTTTTCACCCAATCTGGATGAAAATGTCAGGTAATGATCAGTACACCAATCCCACTTGGCTCGCCAAATTTCGTTCTTCTAGGTTAAACCGTTCGTTGGCAGTAACCGGTTTCATTTTGAGGTTTCACTCTGTTTTCTCCTATAGGGATACATGTATTTGGAACTCTAAATCAAACACGGTTTGTGCTAGCTCTTGGAAACTTGACACAATAAAGCAGTTTCAAGTTCTATCACTATGGTTTGTTTGCTGTTGATGTAGCCCTAAGCAGAGACTGGCGAGAATCACTTTCATGGAAAGGGCCTGCCAAGCTTCCAAAAAACTACGAGTTGCCTGAAATCTCAGCAAACACTTTTTCACCCAATCTTGATGATACTTTCAGGTAAGGATCAGTACACCAATTCCACTTGGCTCGCCAAATTTCGTTCTTCTAGGTTAAACCGTTGGTTGGCAGTAACCGTTTTCATTTTGAGGTTTCACTCTGTTTTCTCCTATAGGGATACATGTATTTGGAACTCTAAATCAAACACGGTTTATGCTAGCTCTTTGAAACTTGACACAATAAAGCAGTTTCAAATTCTATCTCTATGGTTTGTTTGCTGTTGATGTAGCCCTAAGCAGAGACTGGCGAGAATCACTTTCATGGAAAGGGCCTGCCAAGCTTCCAAAAAACTACTAGTTGCCTGGAATCTCAGCAAACACTTTTTCACCCAATCTTGATGATACTTTCAGGTAATGATCAGTACACCAATCCCACTTGGCTCGCCAAATTTCGTTCTTCTAGGTTAAACCGTTCGTTGACAGTAACCGGTTTCATTTTGAGGTTTCACTGTGTTTTCTCCTATAGGGATACATGTATTTGGAAGTCTAAATCAAACACGGTTTGTGCTAGCTCTTTGAAACTTGACACAATAAAGCAGTTTCAAGTTCTATCTCTATGGTTTGTTTGCTGTTGATGTAGCCCTAAGCAGAGACTGGCAAGAATCACTTTCATGGAAAGGGCCTGCCAAGCTTCCAAAAAACTTCGAGTTGCCTGAAATCTCAGCAAACACTTTTTCACCCAATCTGGATGAAAATGTCAGGTAATGATCAGTACACCAATCCCACTTGGCTCGCCAAATTTCGTTCTTCTAGGTTAAACCGTTCCTTGGCAGTAACCGGTTTCATTTTGAGGTTTCACTCTGTTTTCTCCTATAGGGATACATGTATTTGGAACTCTAAATCAAACACGGTTTGTGCTAGCTCTTTGAAACTTGACACAATAAAGCAGTTTCAAGTTCTATCACTATGGTTTGTTTGCTGTTGATGTAGCCCTAAGCAGAGACTGGCGAGAATCACTTTCATGGAAAGGGCCTGCCAAGCTTCCAAAAAACTACTAGTTGCCTGGAATCTCAGCAAACACTTTTTCACCCAATCTTGATGATACTTTCAGGTAATGATCAGTACACCAATCCCACTTGGCTCGCCAAATTTCGTTCTTCTAGGTTAAACCGTTCGTTGACAGTAACCGGTTTCATTTTGAGGTTTCACTGTGTTTTCTCCTATAGGGATACATGTATTTGGAAGTCTAAATCAAACACGGTTTGTGCTAGCTCTTTGAAACTTGACACAATAAAGCAGTTTCAAGTTCTATCTCTATGGTTTGTTTGCTGTTGATGTAGCCCTAATCAGAGACTGGCGAGAATCACTTTCATTCAAAGGGCCTGCCAAGCTTCCGAAAAACTACTAGTTGCCTGAAATCTCAGCAAACACTTTTTCACCCAATCTTGATGATACTTTCAGGTAATGATCAGTACTCCAATCCCACTTGGCTCGCCAAATTTCGTTGTTCTAGGTTAAACCGTTGGTTGGCAGTAACCGGTTTCATTTTGAGGTTTCACTCTGTTTTCTCCTATAGGGATACATTTATTTGGAACTCTAAATCAAACACGGTTTGTGCTAGCTCTTTGAAACTTGACACAATAAAGAAGTTTCAAGTTCTATCTCTATGGTTTGTTTGCTGTTGATGTAGCCCTAAGCAGAGACTGGCGAGAATCACTTTCATTGAAAGGGCCTGCCAAGCTTCCAAAAAACTACGAGTTGCCTGAAATCTCAGCAAACACTTTTTCACCCAATCTTGATGAAACTTTCAGGTAATGATCAGTACACCAATCTCACTTGGCTCGCCAAATTTCGTTCTTCTAGGTTAAACCGTTCGTTGACAGTAACCAGTTTCATTTTGAGGTTTCACTCTGTTTTCTCCTATAGGGATACATGTATTTGGAACTCTAAATCAAACACGGTTTGTGCTAGCTCTTTGAAACTTGACACAATAAAGCAGTTTCAAGTTCTATCTCTATGATTTGTTTGCTGTTGATGTAGCCCTAAGCAGAGACTGGCGAGAATCACTTTCATGGAAAGGGCCTGCCAAGCTTCCAAAAAACTACGAGTTGCCTGTATCTCAGCAAACACTTTTTCACCCAATCTTGATGATACTTTCAGGTAATGATCAGTACTCCAATCCCACTTGGCTTGCCAAATTTCTTTCTTCTAGGTTAAACCGTTCATTGTCAGTAACCGGTTTCATTTTGAGGTTTCACTGTATTTTCTCCTATAGGGATACATGTATTTGGAAGTCTAAATCAAACACGGTTAGTGCTACCTCTTTGAAACTTGACACAATAAAGCAGGTTTAAGTTCTATCTCTATGGTTTGTTTGCTGTTGATGTAGCCTTAAGCAGAGACTGTCGAGAATCACTTTCATGGAAAGGGCCTGCCAAGCTTCCAAAAAACTACGAGTTGCCTGAAATCTCAGCAAACACTTTTTCACCCAATTTTGATGATACTTTCAGGTAATGATCAGTACACGTATCCCACTTGGCTCGCCAAGTTTCGTTGTTCTTGGTTAAACCGTTGGTCGGCAGTAACCGGTTTCATTTTGAGGTTTCACTCTGTTTTCTCCTATAGGGATACATGTATTTGGAACTCTAAATCAAACACGGTTTGTGCTAGCTCTTTGAAACTTGACACAATAAAGCAGTTTCAAGTTCTATCTCTATGGTTTGTTTGCTGTTGATGTAGCCCTAAGCAGAGACTGGCGAGAATCACTTTCATGGAAAGGGCCTGCCAAAGTTCCAAAAAACTACGAGTTGCCTGTATCTCAGCAAACACTTTTTCACCCAATCTTGATGATACTTTCAGGTAATGATCAGTACTCCAATCCCACTTGGCTTGCCAAATTTCTTTCTTCTAGGTTAAACCGTTCATTGTCAGTAACCGGTTTCATTTTGAGGTTTCACTGTGTTTTCTCCTATAGGGATACATGTATTTGGAAGTCTAAATCAAACACGGTTAGTGCTACCTCTTTGAAACTTGACACAATAAAGCAGGTTTAAGTTCTATCTCTATGGTTTGTTTGCTGTTGATGTAGCCTTAAGCAGAGACTGTCGAGAATCACTTTCATGGAAAGGGCCTGCCAAGCTTCCAAAAAACTACGAGTTGCCTGAAATCTCAGCAAACACTTTTTCACCCAATTTTGATGATACTTTCAGGTAATGATCAGTACACGTATCCCACTTGGCTCGCCAAGTTTCGTTGTTCTTGGTTAAACCGTTGGTCGGCAGTAACCGGTTTCATTTTGAGGTTTCACTCTGTTTTCTCCTATAGGGATACATGTATTTGGAACTCTAAATCAAACACGGTTTGTGCTAGCTCTTTGAAACTTGACACAATAAAGCAGTTTCAAGTTCTATCTCTATGGTTTGTTTGCTGTTGATGTAGCCCTAAGCAGAGACTGGCGAGAATCACTTTCATGGAAAGGGCCTGCCAAAGTTCCAAAAAACTACGAGTTGCCTGAAATCTCAGCAAACACTCTTTCACCTAATCTTGATGAAACTTTCAGGTAATGATCAGTACACCAATCCCACTTGGCTCGCCAACTTTCGTTCTTCTAGGTTAAACCGTTCGTTGGCAGTAACCGGTTTCATTTTGAGGTTTCACTCTGTTTTCTCCTATAGGGATACATGTATTTGGAACTCTAAATCAAACACGGTTTGTGCTAGCTCTTGGAAACTTGACACAATAAAGCAGTTTCAAGTTCTATCACTATGGTTTGTTTGCTGTTGATGTAGCCCTAAGCAGAGACTGGCGAGAATCACTTTCATGGAAAGGGCCTGCCAAGCTTCCAAAAAACTACGAGTTGCCTGAAATCTCAGCAAACACTTTTTCACCCAATCTTGATGATACTTTCAGGTAAGGATCAGTACACCAATTCCACTTGGCTCGCCAAATTTCGTTCTTCTAGGTTAAACCGTTGGTTGGCAGTAACCGTTTTCATTTTGAGGTTTCACTCTGTTTTCTCCTATAGGGATACATGTATTTGGAACTCTAAATCAAACACGGTTTATGCTAGCTCTTTGAAACTTGACACAATAAAGCAGTTTCAAGTTCTATCTCTATGGTTTGTTTGCTGTTGATGTAGCCCTAAGCAGAGACTGGCGAGAATCACTTTCATGGAAAGGGCCTGCCAAGCTTCCAAAAAACTACTAGTTGCCTGGAATCTCAGCAAACACTTTTTCACCCAATCTTGATGATACTTTCAGGTAATGATCAGTACACCAATCCCACTTGGCTCGCCAAATTTCGTTCTTCTAGGTTAAACCGTTCGTTGACAGTAACCGGTTTCATTTTGAGGTTTCACTGTGTTTTCTCCTATAGGGATACATGTATTTGGAAGTCTAAATCAAACACGGTTTGTGCTAGCTCTTTGAAACTTGACACAATAAAGCAGTTTCAAGTTCTATCTCTATGGTTTGTTTGCTGTTGATGTAGCCCTAAGCAGAGACTGGCAAGAATCACTTTCATGGAAAGGGCCTGCCAAGCTTCCAAAAAACTTCGAGTTGCCTGAAATCTCAGCAAACACTTTTTCACCGAATCTGGATGAAAATGTCAGGTAATGATCAGTACACCAATCCCACTTGGCTCGCCAAATTTCGTTCTTCTAGGTTAAACCGTTCGTTGGCAGTAACCGGTTTCATTTTGAGGTTTCACTCTGTTTTCTCCTATAGGGATACATGTATTTGGAACTCTAAATCAAACACGGTTTGTGCTAGCTCTTTGAAACTTGACACAATAAAGCAGTTTCAAGTTCTATCACTATGGTTTGTTTGCTGTTGATGTAGCCCTAAGCAGAGACTGGCGAGAATCACTTTCATGGAAAGGGCCTGCCAAGCTTCCAAAAAACTACTAGTTGCCTGGAATCTCAGCAAACACTTTTTCACCCAATCTTGATGATACTTTCAGGTAATGATCAGTACACCAATCCCACTTGGCTCGCCAAATTTCGTTCTTCTAGGTTAAACCGTTCGTTGACAGTAACCGGTTTCATTTTGAGGTTTCATTGTGTTTTCTCCTATAGGGATACATGTATTTGGAAGTCTAAATCAAACACGGTTTGTGCTAGCTCTTTGAAACTTGACACAATAAAGCAGTTTCAAGTTCTATCTCTATGGTTTGTTTGCTGTTGATGTAGCCCTAATCAGAGACTGGCGAGAATCACTTTCATTCAAAGGGCCTGCCAAGCTTCCGAAAAACTACTAGTTGCCTGAAATCTCAGCAAACACTTTTTCACCCAATCTTGATGATACTTTCAGGTAATGATCAGTACTCCAATCCCACTTGGCTCGCCAAATTTCGTTGTTCTAGGTTAAACCGTTGGTTGGCAGTAACCGGTTTCATTTTGAGGTTTCACTCTGTTTTCTCCTATAGGGATACATTTATTTGGAACTCTAAATCAAACACGGTTTGTGCTAGCTCTTTGAAACTTGACACAATAAAGAAGTTTCAAGTTCTATCTCTATGGTTTGTTTGCTGTTGATGTAGCCCTAAGCAGAGACTGGCGAGAATCACTTTCATTGAAAGGGCCTGCCAAGCTTCCAAAAAACTACGAGTTGCCTGAAATCTCAGCAAACACTTTTTCACCCAATCTTGATGAAACTTTCAGGTAATGATCAGTACACCAATCTCACTTGGCTCGCCAAATTTCGTTCTTCTAGGTTAAACCGTTCGTTGACAGTAACCAGTTTCATTTTGAGGTTTCACTCTGTTTTCTCCTATAGGGATACATGTATTTGGAACTCTAAATCAAACACGGTTTGTGCTAGCTCTTTGAAACTTGACACAATAAAGCAGTTTCAAGTTCTATCTCTATGATTTGTTTGCTGTTGATGTAGCCCTAAGCAGAGACTGGCGAGAATCACTTTCATGGAAAGGGCCTGCCAAGCTTCCAAAAAACTACGAGTTGCCTGTATCTCAGCAAACACTTTTTCACCCAATCTTGATGATACTTTCAGGTAATGATCAGTACTCCAATCCCACTTGGCTTGCAAAATTTCTTTCTTCTAGGTTAAACCGTTCATTGTCAGTAACCGGTTTCATTTTGAGGTTTCACTGTATTTTCTCCTATAGGGATACATGTATTTGGAAGTCTAAATCAAACACGGTTAGTGCTACCTCTTTGAAACTTGACACAATAAAGCAGGTTTAAGTTCTATCTCTATGGTTTGTTTGCTGTTGATGTAGCCTTAAGCAGAGACTGTCGAGAATCACTTTCATGGAAAGGGCCTGCCAAGCTTCCAAAAAACTACGAGTTGCCTGAAATCTCAGCAAACACTTTTTCACCCAATTTTGATGATACTTTCAGGTAATGATCAGTACACGTATCCCACTTGGCTCGCCAAGTTTCGTTGTTCTTGGTTAAACCGTTGGTCGGCAGTAACCGGTTTCATTTTGAGGTTTCACTCTGTTTTCTCCTATAGGGATACATGTATTTGGAACTCTAAATCAAACACGGTTTGTGCTAGCTCTTTGAAACTTGACACAATAAAGCAGTTTCAAGTTCTATCTCTATGGTTTGTTTGCTGTTGATGTAGCCCTAAGCAGAGACTGGCGAGAATCACTTTCATGGAAAGGGCCTGCCAAAGTTCCAAAAAACTACGAGTTGCCTGAAATCTCAGCAAACACTCTTTCACCTAATCTTGATGAAACTTTCAGGTAATGATCAGTACACCAATCCCACTTGGCTCGCCAACTTTCGTTCTTCTAGGTTAAACCGTTCGTTGGCAGTAACCGGTTTCATTTTGAGGTTTCACTCTGTTTTCTCCTATAGGGATACATGTATTTGGAACTCTAAATGAAACACGGTTTGTGCTAGCTCTTTGAAACTTGACACAATAAAGCAGTTTCAAGTTCTATCTCTATGGTTTGTTTGCTGTTGATGTAGCCCTAAGCAGAGACTGGCGAGAATCACTTTCATGGAAAGGGCCTGCCAAGCTTCCAAAAAACTACGAGTTGCCTGAAATCTCAGCAGCAAACACTTTTTCACCCAATCTTGATGAAACTTTCAGGTAATGATCAGTACACCATTCCCACTTGGCTCGCCAAATTTCGTTCTTCTAGGTTAAACCGTTCGTTTGCAGTAACCGGTTTCATTTTGAGGTTTCACTCTGTTTTCTCCTATAGGGATACATGTATTTGGAATTCTAAATCAAACACGGTTTGTGCTAGCTCTTTGAAACTTGACACAATTAAGCAGTTTCAAGTTCTATCGCTATGGTTTGTTTGCTGTTGATGTAGCCCTAAGCAGAGACTGGCGAGAATCACTTTCATGGAAAGGGCCTGCCAAAGTTCCAAAAAACTACGAGTTGCCTGAAATCTCAGCAAACACTTTTTCACCCAATCTTGATGAAACTTTCAGGTAATGATCAGTACACCAATCCCACTTGGCTCGCCAAATTTCGTTCTTCTAGGTTAAACCGTTCGATGGCAGTAACCGGTTTCATTTTGAGGTTTCACTCTGTTTTCTCCTATAGGGATACATGTATTTGGAACTCTAAATCAAACACGGTTTGTGCTAGCTCTTTGAAACTTGACACAATAAAGCAGTTTCAAGTTCTATCTCTATGGTTTGTTTGCTGTTGATGTAGCCCTAAGCAGAGACTGGCAAGAATCACTTTCATGGAAAGGGCCTGCCAAGCTTCCAAAAAACTTCGAGTTGCCTGAAATCTCAGCAAACACTTTTTCACCCAATCTGGATGAAAATGTCAGGTAATGATCAGTACACCAATCCCACTTGGCTCGCCAAATTTCGTTCTTCTAGGTTAAACCGTTCGTTGGCAGTAACCGGTTTCATTTTGAGGTTTCACTCTGTTTTCTCCTATAGGGATACATGTATTTGGAACTCTAAATCAAACACGGTTTGTGCTAGCTCTTTGAAACTTGACACAATAAAGCAGTTTCAAGTTCTATCTCTATGGTTTGTTTGCTGTTGATGTAGCCCTAAGCAGAGACTGGCGAGAATCACTTTCATGGAAAGGGCCTGCCAAGCTTCCAAAAAACTACGAGTTGCCTGAAATCTCAGCAAACACTTTTTCACCCAATCTTGATGATACTTTCAGGTAATGATCAGTACACCAATCCCACTTGGCTCGCCAAATTTCGTTCTTCTAGGTTAAACCGTTCGTTGACAGTAACCGGTTTCATTTTGAGGTTTCACTGTGTTTTCTCCTATAGGGATACATGTATTTGGAAGTCTAAATCAAACACGGTTTGTGCTAGCTCTTTGAAACTTGACACAATAAAGCAGTTTCAAGTTCTATCTCTATGGTTTGTTTGCTGTTGATGTAGCCCTAAGCAGAGACTGGCAAGAATCACTTTCATGGAAAGGGCCTGCCAAGCTTCCAAAAAACTTCGAGTTGCCTGAAATCTCAGCAAACACTTTTTCACCCAATCTGGATGAAAATGTCAGGTAATGATCAGTACACCAATCCCACTTGGCTCGCCAAATTTCGTTCTTCTAGGTTAAACCGTTCGTTGGCAGTAACCGGTTTCATTTTGAGGTTTCACTCTGTTTTCTCCTATAGGGATACATGTATTTGGAACTCTAAATCAAACACGGTTTGTGCTAGCTCTTTGAAACTTGACACAATAAAGCAGTTTCAAGTTCTATCACTATGGTTTGTTTGCTGTTGATGTAGCCCTAAGCAGAGACTGGCGAGAATCACTTTCATGGAAAGGGCCTGCCAAGCTTCCAAAAAACTACTAGTTGCCTGGAATCTCAGCAAACACTTTTTCACCCAATCTTGATGATACTTTCAGGTAATGATCAGTACACCAATCCCACTTGGCTCGCCAAATTTCGTTCTTCTAGGTTAAACCGTTCGTTGACAGTAACCGGTTTCATTTTGAGGTTTCACTGTGTTTTCTCCTATAGGGATACATGTATTTGGAAGTCTAAATCAAACACGGTTTGTGCTAGCTCTTTGAAACTTGACACAATAAAGCAGTTTCAAGTTCTATCTCTATGGTTTGTTTGCTGTTGATGTAGCCCTAATCAGAGACTGGCGAGAATCACTTTCATTCAAAGGGCCTGCCAAGCTTCCGAAAAACTACTAGTTGCCTGAAATCTCAGCAAACACTTTTTCACCCAATCTTGATGATACTTTCAGGTAATGATCAGTACTCCAATCCCACTTGGCTCGCCAAATTTCGTTGTTCTAGGTTAAACCGTTGGTTGGCAGTAACCGGTTTCATTTTGAGGTTTCACTCTGTTTTCTCCTATAGGGATACATTTATTTGGAACTCTAAATCAAACACGGTTTGTGCTAGCTCTTTGAAACTTGACACAATAAAGAAGTTTCAAGTTCTATCTCTATGGTTTGTTTGCTGTTGATGTAGCCCTAAGCAGAGACTGGCGAGAATCACTTTCATTGAAAGGGCCTGCCAAGCTTCCAAAAAACTACGAGTTGCCTGAAATCTCAGCAAACACTTTTTCACCCAATCTTGATGAAACTTTCAGGTAATGATCAGTACACCAATCTCACTTGGCTCGCCAAATTTCGTTCTTCTAGGTTAAACCGTTCGTTGACAGTAACCAGTTTCATTTTGAGGTTTCACTCTGTTTTCTCCTATAGGGATACATGTATTTGGAACTCTAAATCAAACACGGTTTGTGCTAGCTCTTTGAAACTTGACACAATAAAGCAGTTTCAAGTTCTATCTCTATGATTTGTTTGCTGTTGATGTAGCCCTAAGCAGAGACTGGCGAGAATCACTTTCATGGAAAGGGCCTGCCAAGCTTCCAAAAAACTACGAGTTGCCTGTATCTCAGCAAACACTTTTTCACCCAATCTTGATGATACTTTCAGGTAATGATCAGTACTCCAATCCCACTTGGCTTGCCAAATTTCTTTCTTCTAGGTTAAACCGTTCATTGTCAGTAACCGGTTTCATTTTGAGGTTTCACTGTGTTTTCTCCTATAGGGATACATGTATTTGGAAGTCTAAATCAAACACGGTTAGTGCTACCTCTTTGAAACTTGACACAATAAAGCAGGTTTAAGTTCTATCTCTATGGTTTGTTTGCTGTTGATGTAGCCTTAAGCAGAGACTGTCGAGAATCACTTTCATGGAAAGGGCCTGCCAAGCTTCCAAAAAACTACGAGTTGCCTGAAATCTCAGCAAACACTTTTTCACCCAATTTTGATGATACTTTCAGGTAATGATCAGTACACGTATCCCACTTGGCTCGCCAAGTTTCGTTGTTCTTGGTTAAACCGTTGGTCGGCAGTAACCGGTTTCATTTTGAGGTTTCACTCTGTTTTCTCCTATAGGGATACATGTATTTGGAACTCTAAATCAAACACGGTTTGTGCTAGCTCTTTGAAACTTGACACAATAAAGCAGTTTCAAGTTCTATCTCTATGGTTTGTTTGCTGTTGATGTAGCCCTAAGCAGAGACTGGCGAGAATCACTTTCATGGAAAGGGCCTGCCAAAGTTCCAAAAAACTACGAGTTGCCTGTATCTCAGCAAACACTTTTTCACCCAATCTTGATGATACTTTCAGGTAATGATCAGTACTCCAATCCCACTTGGCTTGCCAAATTTCTTTCTTCTAGGTTAAACCGTTCATTGTCAGTAACCGGTTTCATTTTGAGGTTTCACTGTGTTTTCTCCTATAGGGATACATGTATTTGGAAGTCTAAATCAAACACGGTTAGTGCTACCTCTTTGAAACTTGACACAATAAAGCAGGTTTAAGTTCTATCTCTATGGTTTGTTTGCTGTTGATGTAGCCTTAAGCAGAGACTGTCGAGAATCACTTTCATGGAAAGGGCCTGCCAAGCTTCCAAAAAACTACGAGTTGCCTGAAATCTCAGCAAACACTTTTTCACCCAATTTTGATGATACTTTCAGGTAATGATCAGTACACGTATCCCACTTGGCTCGCCAAGTTTCGTTGTTCTTGGTTAAACCGTTGGTCGGCAGTAACCGGTTTCATTTTGAGGTTTCACTCTGTTTTCTCCTATAGGGATACATATATTTGGAACTCTAAATCAAACACGGTTTGTGCTAGCTCTTTGAAACTTGACACAATAAAGCAGTTTCAAGTTCTATCTCTATGGTTTGTTTGCTGTTGATGTAGCCCTAAGCAGAGACTGGCGAGAATCACTTTCATGGAAAGGGCCTGCCAAAGTTCCAAAAAACTACGAGTTGCCTGTATCTCAGCAAACACTTTTTCACCCAATCTTGATGAAACCTTCAGGTAATGATCAGTACACCAATCCCACTTGGCTCGTCAAATTTCGTTCTTCTAGGTTAAACAGCTCGTTGGCAGTAACCGGTTTCATTTTGAGGTTTCACTCTGTTTTCTCCTATAGGGATACATGTATTTGGAAGTCTAAATCAAACACGGTTTGTGCTAGCTCTTTGAAACTTGACACAATAAAGCAGTTTCAAGTTCTATCTCTATGGTTTGTTTGCTGTTGATGTAGCCCTAAGCAGAGACTGGCGAGAATCACTTTCATGGAAAGGGAGTGCCAAGCTTCCAAAAAACTACGAGTTGCCTGTAATCTCAGCAAACACTTTTTCACCCAATCTTGATGATACTTTCAGGTAATGATCAGTACACCAATTCCACTTGGCTCGCCAACTTTCGTTCTTCTAGGTTAAACCGTTGGTTGGCAGTAACCGTTTTCATTTTCAGGTTTCACTCTGTTTTCTCCTGTAGGGATACATGTATTTGGAACTCTAAATCAAACACGGTTTATGCTAGCTCTTTGAAACTTGACACAATAAAGCCGTTTCAAGTTCTATCTCTATGGTTTGTTTGCTGTTGATGTAGCCCTAAGCAGAGACTGGCGAGAATCACTTTCATGGAAAGGGCCTGCCAAGCTTCCAAAAAACTACTAGTTGCCTGGAATCTCAGCAAACACTTTTTCACCCAATCTTGATGATACTTTCAGGTAATGATCAGTACATGAATCCCACTTAGCTCGCCAAATTTCGTTGTTCTAGGTTAAACCGTTGGTTGGCAGTAACCGGTTACATTTTGAGGTTTCACTCTGTTTTCTCCTATAGGGATACATGTTTTTGGAACTCTAAATCAAACACGGTTTGTGCTAGCTCGTTGAAACTTGACACAATAAAGCAGTTTCAAGTTCTATCTCTATGGTTTGTTTGCTGTTGATGTAGCCCTAAGCAGAGACTGGCGAGAATCACTTTCATGGAAAGGGCCTGCCAAGCTTCCAAAAAACTACGAGTTGCCTGTATCTCAGCAAACACTTTTTCACCCAATCTTGATGATACTTTCAGGTAATGATCAGTACTCCAATCCCACTTGGCTTGCCAAATTTCTTTCTTCTAGGTTAAACCGTTCATTGTCAGTAACCGGTTTCATTTTGAGGTTTCACTGTGTTTTCTCCTATAGGGATACATGTATTTGGAAGTCTAAATCAAACACGGTTTGTGCTACCTCTTTGAAACTTGACACAATAAAGCAGGTTTAAGTTCTATCTCTATGGTTTGTTTGCTGTTGATGTAGCCCTAAGCAGAGACTGGCGAGAATCACTTTCATGGAAAGGGCCTGCCAAGCTTCCAAAAAACTGCGAGTTGCCTGAAATCTCAGCAAACACTTTTTCACCCAATTTTGATGATACTTTCAGGTAATGATCAGTACACGTATCCCACTTGGCTCGCCTAGTTTCGTTGTTCTAGGTTAAACCGTTGGTTGGCAGTAACCGGTTTCATTTTGAGGTTTCACTTTGTTTTCTCCTATAGGGATACATGTATTTGGAACTCTAAATCAAACACGGTTTGTGCTAGCTCTTTGAAACTTGACACAATAAAGCAGTTTCAAGTTCTATCTCTATGGTTTGTTTGCTGTTGATGTAGCCCTAAGCAGAGACTGGCAAGAATCACTTTCATGGAAAGGGCCTACCAAGCTTCCAAAAAACTTCGAGTTGCCTGAAATCTCAGCAAACACTTTTTCACCCAATCTTGATGAAACTGTCAGGTAATGATCAGTACACCAATCCCACTTGGCTCGCCAAATTTCGTTCTTCTAGGTTAAACCGTTCGTTGGCAGTAACAGGTTTCATTTTGAGGTTTCACTCTGTTTTCTCCTATAGGGATACATGTATTTGGAACTCTAAATCAAACACGGTTTGTGCTAGCTCTTTGAAACTTGACACAATAAAGCAGTTTCAAGTTCTATCTCTATGGTTTGTTTACTGTTGATGTAGCCCTAAGCAGAGACTGGCGAGAATCACTTTCATGGAAAGGGCCTGCCAAGCTTCCAAAAAACTACGAGTTGCCTGAAATCTCAGCAAACACTTTTTCACCCAATCTTGATGAAACTTTCAGGTAATGATCAGTACACCAATCCCACTTGGCTCGCCAAATTTTGTTCTTCTAGGTTAAACCGTTCGTTGGCAGTAACCGGTTTCATTTTGAGGTTTCACTCTATTTTCTCCTATAGGGATACATGTATTTGGAACTCTAAATCAAACACGGTTTGTGCTAGCTCTTTGAAACTTCACACAATAAAGCAGTTTCAAGTTCTATCTCTATGGTTTGTTTGCTGTTGATGTAGCCCTAAGCAGAGACTGGCGAGAATCACTTTCATGGAAAGGGCCTGCCAAGCTTCCAAAAAACTACGAGTTGCCTGTATCTCAGCAAACACTTTTTCACCCAATCTTGATGATACTTTCAGGTAATGATCAGTACTCCAATCCCACTTGGCTTGCCAAATTTCTTTCTTCTAGGTTAAACCGTTCATTGTCAGTAACCGGTTTCATTTTGAGGTTTCACTGTGTTTTCTCCTATAGGGATACATGTATTTAGAAGTCTAAATCAAACACGGTTTGTGCTAGCTCTTTGAAACTTGACACAATGAAGCAGGTTTAAGTTCTATCTCTATGGTTTGTTTGCTGTTGATGTAGCCCTAAGCAGAGACTGGCGAGGATCACTTTCATGGAAAGGGCCTGCCAAGCTTCCAAAAAACTACGAGTTGCCTGAAATCTCAGCAAACACTTTTTCACCCAATTTTGATGATACTTTCAGGTAATGATCAGTACACGTATCCCACTTGGCTCGACAAGTTTCCTTGTTCTAGGTTAAACCGTTGGTTGGCAGTAACCGGTTTCATTTTGAGGTTTCACTCTGTTTTCTCCTATAGGGATACATGTATTTGGAACTCTAAATCAAACACGGTTTGTGCTACCTCTTTGAAACTTGACACAATAAAGCAGTTTCAAGTTCTATCTCTATGGTTTGTTTGCTGTTGATGTAGCCCTAAGCAGAGACTGGCAAGAATCACTTTCATGGAAAGGGCCTGCCAAGCTTCCAAAAAACTTCGAGTTGCCTGAAATCTCAGCAAACACTTTTTCACCCAATCTTGATGAAACTGTCAGGTAATGATCAGTACACCAATCCCACTTGGCTCGCCAAATTTCGTTCTTCTAGGTTAAACCGTTCGTTGGCAGTAACCGGTTTCATTTTGAGGTTTCACTCTGTTTTCTCCTATAGGGATACATGTATTTGGAACTCTAAATCAAACACGGTTTGTGCTAGCTGTTTGAAACTTGACACAATAAAGCAGTTTCAAGTTCTATCTCTATGGTTTGTTTGCTGTTGATGTAGCCCTAAGCAGAGACTGGCGAGAATCACTTTCATGGAAAGGGCCTGCCAAGCTTCCAAAAAACTACGAGTTGCCTGAAATCTCAGCAAACACTTTTTCACCCAATCTTGATGAAACTTTCAGGTAATGATCAGTACACCAATCCCACTTGGCTCGCCAAATTTTGTTCTTCTAGGTTAAACCGTTCGTTGGCAGTAACCGGTTTCATTTTGAGGTTTCACTCTGTTTTCTCCTATAGGGATACATGTATTTGGAACTCTAAATCAAATACGGTTTGTGCTAGCTCTTTGAAACTTGACACAATAAAGCAGTTTCAAGTTCTATTTCTATGGTTTGTTTGCTGTTGATGTAGCCCTAAGCAGAGACTGGCAAGAATCACTTTCATGGAAAGGGCCTGCCAAGCTTCCAAAAAACTTCGAGTTGCCTGAAATCTCAGCAAACACTTTTTCACCCAATCTTGATGAAACTGTCAGGTAATGATCAGTACACCAATCCCACTTGGCTCGTTAAATTTCGTTGTTCTAGGTTAAACCGTTCGTTGGCAGTAACCGGTTTCATTTTGAGGTTTCACTCTGTTTTCTCCTATAGGGATACATGTATTTGGAACTCTAAATCAAACACGGTTTGTGCTAGCTCTTTGAAACTTGACACAATAAAGCAGTTTCAAGTTCTATCTCTATGGTTTGTTTGCTGTTGATGTAGCCCTAAGCAGAGACTGGCGAGAATCACTTTCATGGAAAGGGCCTGCCAAGCTTCCAAAAAACTACGAGTTGCCTGAAATCTCAGCAAACACTTTTTCACCCAATCTTGATGAAACTTTCAGGTAATGATCAGTACACCAATCCCACTTGGCTCGCCAAATTTTGTTCTTCTAGGTTAAACCGTTCTTTGGCAGTAACCGGTTTCATTTTGAGGTTTAACTCTATTTTCTCCTATAGGGATACATGTATTTGGAACTCTAAATCAAACACGGTTTGTGCTAGCTCTTTGAAACTTGACACAATAACGCAGTTTCAAGTTCTATCTCTATGGTTTGTTTGCTGTTGATGTAGCCCTAAGCAGAGACTGGCAAGAATCACTTTCATGGAAAGGGCCTGCCAAGCTTCCAAAAAACTTCGAGTTGCCTGAAATCTCAGCAAACACTTTTTCACACAATCTTGATGAAACTGTCAGGTAATGATCAGTACACCAATCCCACTTGGCTCGCCAAATTTCGTTCTTCTAGGTTAAACCGTTCGTTGGCAGTAACCGGTTTCATTTTGAGGTTTCACTCTGTTTTCTCCTATAGGGATACATGTATTTGGAACTCTAAATCAAACACGGTTTGTGCTAGCTGTTTGAAACTTGACACAATAAAGCAGTTTCAAGTTCTATCTCTATGGTTTGTTTGCTGTTGATGTAGCCCTAAGCAGAGACTGGCGAGAATCACTTTCATGGAAAGGGCCTGCCAAGCTTCCAAAAAACTACGAGTTGCCTGAAATCTCAGCAAACACTTTTTCACGCAATCTTGATGAAACTTTCAGGTAATGATCAGTACACCAATCCCACTTGGCTCGCCAAATTTCGTTCTTCTAGGTTAAACCGTTCGTTGGCAGTAACCGGTTTCATTTTGAGGTTTCACTCTGTTTTCTCCTATAGGGATACATGTATTTGGAACTCTAAATCAAATACGGTTTGTGCTAGCTCTTTGAAACTTGACACAATAAAGCAGTTTCAAGTTCTATTTCTATGGTTTGTTTGCTGTTGATGTAGCCCTAAGCAGAGACTGGCAAGAATCACTTTCATGGAAAGGGCCTGCCAAGCTTCCAAAAAACTTCGAGTTGCCTGAAATCTCAGCAAACACTTTTTCACCCAATCTTGATGAAACTGTCAGGTAATGATCAGTACACCAATCCCACTTGGCTCGTTAAATTTCGTTCTTCTAGGTTAAACCGTTCGTTGGCAGTAACCGGTTTCATTTTGAGGTTTCACTCTGTTTTCTCCTATAGGGATACATGTATTTGGAACTCTAAATCAAACACGGTTTGTGCTAGCTCTTTGAAACTTGACACAATAAAGCAGTTTCAAGTTCTATCTCTATGGTTTGTTTGCTGTTGATGTAGCCCTAAGCAGAGACTGGCGAGAATCACTTTCATGGAAAGGGCCTGCCAAGCTTCCAAAAAACTACGAGTTGCCTGAAATCTCAGCAAACACTTTTTCACCCAATCTTGATGAAACTTTCAGGTAATGATCAGTACACCAATCCCACTTGGCTCGCCAAATTTTGTTCTTCTAGGTTAAACCGTTCTTTGGCAGTAACCGGTTTCATTTTGAGGTTTAACTCTGTTTTCTCCTATAGGGATACATGTATTTGGAACTCTAAATCAAACACGGTTTGTGCTAGCTCTTTGAAACTTGACACAATAACGCAGTTTCAAGTTCTATCTCTATGGTTTGTTTGCTGTTGATGTAGCCCTAAGCAGAGACTGGCAAGAATCACTTTCATGGAAAGGGCTGCCAAGCTTCCAAAAAACTTCGAGTTGCCTGAAATCTCAGCAAACACTTTTTCACCCAATCTTGATGAAACTGTCAGGTAATGATCAGTACACCAATCCCACTTGGCTCGCCAAATTTCGTTCTTCTAGGTTAAACCATTCGTTGTCAGTAACCGGTTTCATTTTGAGGTTTCACTGTGTTTTCTCCTATAGGGATACATGTATTTGGAAGTCTAAATCAAACACGCTTTGTGCTAGCTCTTTGAAACTTGACACAATAAAGCAGTTTCAAGTTCTATCTCTATGGTTTGTTTGCTGTTGATGTAGCCCTAATCAGAGACTGGCGAGAATCACTTTCATGGAAAGGGCCTGCCAAGCTTCCAAAAAACAACGAGTTGCCTGAAATCTCAGCAAACACTTTTTCACCCAATCTTGATGATACTTTCAGGTAATGATCAGTACATGAATCCCACTTGGCTCGCCAAATTTCGTTGTTCTAGGTTAAACCGTTCATTGTCAGTAACCGGTTTCATTTTGAGGTTTCACTGTGTTTTCTCCTATAGGGATACATGTATTTGGAAGTCTAAATCAAACACGGTTTGTGCTAGCTCTTTGAAACTTGACACAATGAAGCAGGTTTAAGTTCTATCTCTATGGTTTGTTTGCTGTTGATGTAGCCCTAAGCAGAGACTTGCGAGAATCACTTTCATGGAAAGGGCCTGCCAAGCTTCCAAAAAACTACGAGTTGCCTGAAATCTCAGCAAACACTTTTTCACCCAATTTTGATGATACTTTCAGGTAATGATCAGTACACGTATCCCACTTGGCTCGCCAAGTTTCGTTGTTCTAGGTTAAACCGTTCGTTGGCAGTAACCGGTTTCATTTTGAGGTTTCACTCTGTTTTCTCCTATAGGAATACATGTATTTGGAACTCTAAATCAAACACGGTTTGTGCTAGCTCTTTGAAACTTGACACAATAAAGCAGTTTCAAGTTCTATCTCTATGGTTTGTTTGCTGTTGATGTAGCCCTAAGCAGAGACTGGCAAGAATCACTTTCATGGAAAGGGCCTGCCAAGCTTCCAAAAAACTTCGAGTTGCCTGAAATCTCAGCAAACACTTTTTCACCCAATCTTGATGAAACTTTCAGGTAATGATCAGTACACCAATCCCACTTGGCTCGCCAAATTTCGTTCTTCTAGATTAAACCGTTCGTTGGCAGTAACCGGTTTCATTTTGAGGTTTCACTCTGTTTTCTCCTATAGGGATACATGTATTTGGAAGTCTAAATCAAACACGGTTTGTGCTAGCTCTTTGAAACTTGACACAATAAAGCAGTTTCAAGTTCTATCTCTATGGTTTGTTTGCTGTTGATGTAGCCCTAAGCAGAGACTGGCGAGAATCCCTTTCATGGAAAGGGCCTGCCAAGCTTCCAAAAAACTACGAGTTGCCTGAAATCTCAGCAAACACTTTTTCACCCAATCTTGATGAAACTTTCAGGTAATGATCAGTACACCAATCCCACTTGGCTCCCCAAATTTCGTTCTTCTAGGTTAAATCGTTCGTTGGCAGTAACCGGTTTCATTTTGAGGTTTCACTCTGTTTTCTCCTATAGGGATACATGTATTTGGAACTTTAAATCAAACACGGTTTGTCCTAGCTCTTTGAAACTTGACACAATAAAGCAGTTTCAAGTTCTATCTCTATGGTTTGTTTGCTGTTGATGTAGCCCTAAGCAGAGACTGGCGAGAATCACTTTCATGAAAAGGGCCTGCCAAGCTTCCAAAAAACTTCGAGTTGCCTGAAATCTCAGAAAACACTTTTTCACCCAATCTTGATGAAACTGTAAGGTAATGATCAGTACACCAATCCCACTTGGCTCGCCAAATTTCGTTCTTCTAGGTTAAACCGTTCGTTGGCAGTAACCGGTTTCATTTTGAGGTTTCACTCTGTTTTCTCCTATAGGGATACATGTATATGGAACTCTAAATCAAACACGGTTTCTGCTAGCTCTTTGAAACTTGACACAATAAAGCAGTTTCAAGTTCTATCTCTATGGTTTGTTTGCTGTTGATGTAGCCCTAAGCAGAGACTGGCGAGAATCACTTTCATTGAAAGGGCCTGCCAAGTTTCCAAAAAACTACGAGTTGCCTGAAATCTCAGCAAACACTTTTTCACCCAATCTTGATGAAACTTTCAGGTAATGATCAGTACACCAATCCCACTTGGCTCGGCAAATTTCGTTTTTCTAGGTTAAACCGTTCATTGGCAGTAACCGGTTTCATTTTGAGGTTTCACTCTGTTTTCTCCTATAGGGATACATGTATTTGGAACTCTAAATCAAACACGGTTTGTGCTAGCTCTTTGAAACTTGACACAATAAAGCAGTTTCAAGTTCTATCTCTATGGCTTGTTTGCTGTTGATGTAGCCCTAAACAGAGACTGGCGAGAATCACTTTCATGGAAAGGGCCTTCCAAGCTTCCAAAAAACTACGAGTTGCCTGAAATCTCAGCAAACACTTTTTCACCCAATCTTGATGATACTTTCAGGTAATGATCAGTACACCAATCCCACTTGGCTCGCCAAATTTCTTTCTTCTAGGTTAAACCGTTGGTTGGCAGTAACCGGTTTCATTTTGAGGTTTCACTCTGTTTTCTCCTATAGGGATACATGTATTTGGAACTCTAAATCAAACACGGTTTGTGCTAGCTCTTTGAAACTTGACACAATAAAGCAGTTTCAAGTTCTATATCTATGGCTTGTTTGCTGTTGATGTAGCCCTAAGCAGAGTCTGGCGAGAATCACTTTTATGGAAAGGGCCTGCCAAGCTTCCAAAAAACTACGAGTTGCCTGAAATCTCAGCAAACACTTTTTCACCCAATCTTGATGATACTTTCAGGTAATGATCAGTACACCAATCCCACTTGGCTCGCCAAATTTCGTTGTTCTTGGTTAAACCGTTGGTTGGCAGTAATCAGTTTCATTTTGAGGTTTCACTCTGTTTTCTCCTATAGGGATACATGTATTTGGAAGTCTAAATCAAACACGGTTTGTGCTAGCTCTTTGAAACTTGACACAATAAAGCAGTTTCAAGTTCTATCTCTATGGTTTGTTTGCTGTTGATGTAGCCCTAAGCAGTGACTGGCGAGAATCACTTTCATGGAAAGGGCCTGCCAAGCTTCCAAAAAACTTCGAGTTGCCTGAAATCTCAGCAAACACTTTTTCACCCAATCTTGATGAAACTTTCAGGTAATGATCAGTACACCAATCCCACTTGGCTCGCCAAATTTCGTTCTTCTAGGTTAAACCGTTCGTTGGCAGTAACCAGTTTCATTTTGAGGTTTCACTCTGTTTTCTCCTATAGGGATACATGTATTTGGAACTCTAAATCAAACTCGGTTTGTGCTAGCTCTTTGAAACTTGACACAATAAAGCAGTTTCAAGTTCTATCTCTATGGTTTGTTTGCTGTTGATGTAGCCCTAAACAGAGACTGGCGAGAATCACTTTCATGGAAAGGGCCTGCCAAGCTTCCAAAAAACTACGAGTTGCCTGAAATCTCAGCAAACACTTTTTCACCCAATTTTGATGATACTTTCAGGTAATGATCAGTACACCAATCCTACTTGGCTCGCCAAATTTCGTTCTTCTAGGTTAAACCGTTCGTTTGCAGTAACCGTTTTCATTTTGAGGTTTCACTGTGTTTTCTCCTATAGGGATACATGTATTTGGAAGTCTAAATCAAACACGGTTTGTGCTACCTCTTTGAAACTTGACACAATAAAGCAGGTTTAAGTTCTATCTCTATGGTTTGTTTGCTGTTGATGTAGCCCTAAGCAGAGACTGTCGAGAATCACTTTCATGGAAAGGGCCTGCCAAGCTTCCAAAAAACTACGAGTTGCCTGAAATCTCAGCAAACACTTTTTCACCCAATTTTGATGATACTTTCAGGTAATGATCAGTACACGTATCCCACTTGGCTCGCCAAGTTTCGTTGTTCTAGGTTAAACCGTTGGTTGGCAGTAACCGGTTTCATTTTGAGGTTTCACTTTGTTTTCTCCTATAGGGATACATGTATTTGGAACTCTAAATCAAACACGGTTTGTGCTAGCTCTTTGAAACTTGACACAATAAAGCAGTTTCAAGTTCTATCTCTATGGTTTGTTTGCTGTTGATTTAGCCCTAAGCAGAGACTGGCAAGAATCACTTTCATGGAAAGGGCCTGCCAAGCTTCCAAAAAACTTCGAGTTGCCTGAAATCTCAGCAAACACTTTTTCACCCAATCTTGATGAAACTGTCAGGTAATGATCAGTACACCAATCCCACTTGGCTCGCCACATTTCGTTCTTCTAGGTTAAACCGTTCGTTGGCAGTAACCGGTTTCATTTTGAGGTTTCACTCTGTTTTCTCCTATAGGGATACATGTATTTGGAAGTCTAAATCAAACACGGTTTGTGCTAGCTCTTTGAAACTTGACACAATAAAGCAGTTTCAAGTTCTATCTCTATGGTTTGTTTGCTGTTGATGTAGCCCTAAGCAGAGACTGGCGAGAATCACTTTAATGGAAAGGGCCTGCCAAGCTTCCAAAAAACTACGAGTTGCCTGAAATCTCAGCAAACACTTTTTCACCCAATCTTGATGAAACTTTCAGGTAATGATCAGTACACCAATCCCACTTGGCTCGCCAAATTTTGTTCTTCTAGGTTAAACCGTTCTTTGGCAGTAACCGGTTTCATTTTGAGGTTTAACTCTGTTTTCTCCTATAGGGATACATGTATTTGGAACTCTAAATCAAACACGGTTTGTGCTAGCTCTTTGAAACTTGACACAATAACGCAGTTTCAAGTTCTATCTCTATGGTTTATTTGCTGTTGATGTAGCCCTAAGCAGAGACTGGCAAGAATCTCTTTCATGGAAAGGGCCTGCCAAGCTTCCAAAAAACTTCGAGTTGCCTGAAATCTCAGCAAACACTTTTTCACCCAATCTTGATGAAACTGTCAGGTAATGATCAGTACACCAATCCCACTTGGCTTGCCAAATTTCGTTCTTCTAGGTTAAACCATTCGTTGTCAGTAACCGGTTTCATTTTGAGGTTTCACTCTGTTTTCTCCTATAGGGATACATGTATTTGGAAGTCTAAATCAAACACGGTTTGTGCTAGCTCTTTGAAACTTGACACAATAAAGCAGTTTCAAGTTCTATCTCTATGGTTTGTTTGCTGTTGATGTAGCCCTAATCAGAGACTGGCGAGAATCACTTTCATGGAAAGGGCCTGCCAAGCTTCCAAAAAACAACGAGTTGCCTGAAATCTCAGCAAACACTTTTTCACCCAATCTTGATGATACTTTCAGGTAATGATCAGTACATGAATCCCACTTGGCTCGCCAAATTTCGTTGTTCTAGGTTAAACCGTTCATTGTCAGTAACCGGTTTCATTTTGAGGTTTCACTGTGTTTTCTCCTATAGGGATACATGTATTTGGAAGTCTAAATCAAACACGGTTTGTGCTAGCTCTTTGAAACTTGACACAATGAAGCAGGTTTAAGTTCTATCTCTATGGTTTGTTTGCTGTTGATGTAGCCCTAAGCAGAGACTTGCGAGAATCACTTTCATGGAAAGGGCCTGCCAAGCTTCCAAAAAACTACGAGTTGCCTGAAATCTCAGCAAACACTTTTTCACCCAATTTTGATGATACTTTCAGGTAATGATCAGTACACGTATCCCACTTGGCTCGCCAAGTTTCGTTGTTCTAGGTTAAACCGTTGGTTGGCAGTAACCGGTTTCATTTTGAGGTTTCACTCTGTTTTCTCCTATAGGAATACATGTATTTGGAACTCTAAATCAAACACGGTTTGTGCTAGCTCTTTGAAACTTGACACAATAAAGCAGTTTCAAGTTCTATCTCTATGGTTTGTTTGCTGTTGATGTAGCCCTAAGCAGAGACTGGCAAGAATCACTTTCATGGAAAGGGCCTGCCAAGCTTCCAAAAAACTTCGAGTTGCCTGAAATCTCAGCAAACACTTTTTCACCCAATCTTGATGAAACTGTCAGGTAATGATCAGTACACCAATCCAACTTGGCTCGCCAAATTTCGTTCTTCTAGGTTAAACCGTTCGTTGGCAGTAACCGGTTTCATTTTGAGGTTTCACTCTGTTTTCTCCTTTAGGGATACATGTATTTGGAAGTCTAAATCAAACAGGGTTTGTGCTAGCTCTTTGAAACTTGACACAATAAAGCAGTTTCAAGTTCTATCTCTATGGTTTGTTTGCTGTTGATGTAGCCCTAAGCAGAGACTGGCGAGAATCCCTTTCATGGAAAGGGCCTGCCAAGCTTCCAAAAAACTACGAGTTGCCTAAAATCTCTGCACACACTTTTTCACCCAATCTTGATGAAACTATCAGGTAATGATCAGTTCACCAATCCCACTTGGCTCGCCAAATTTCGTTCTTCTAGGTTAAACCGTTCGTTGGCAGTAACCGGTTTCATTTTGAGGTTTCACTCTGTTTTCTCCTATAGGGATACATGTATTTGGAACTCTAAATCAAACACGGTTTGTCCTAGCTCTTTGAAACTTGACACAATAAAGCAGTTTCAAGTTCTATCTCTATGGTTTGTTTGCTGTTGATGTAGCCCTAAGCAGAGACTGGCGAGAATCACTTTCATGGAAAGGGCCTGCCAAGCTTCCAAAAAACTTCGAGTTGCCTGAAATCTCAGCAAACACTTTTTCACCCAATCTTGATGAAACTGTAAGGTAATGATCAGTACACCAATCCCACTTGGCTCGCCAAATTTCGTTCTTCTAGGTTAAACCGTTCGTTGGCAGTAACCGGTTTCATTTTGAGGTTTCACTCTGTTTTCTCCTATAGGGATACATGTATTTGGAACTCTAAATCAAACACGGTTTGTGCTAGCTCTTTGAAACTTGACACAATAAAGCAGTTTCAAGTTCTATCTCTATGGTTTGTTTGCTGTTGATGTAGCCCTAAGCAGAGACTGGCGAGAATCACTTTCATGGAAAGGGCCTGCCAAGTTTCCAAAAAACTACGAGTTGCCTGAAATCTCAGCAAACACTTTTTCACCCAATCTTGATGAAACTTTCAGGTAATGATCAGTACACCAATCCCACTTGGCTCGGCAAATTTCGTTTTTCTAGGTTAAACCGTTCATTGGCAGTAACCGGTTTCATTTTGAGGTTTCACTCTGTTTTCTCCTAGAGGGATACATGTATTTGGAACTCTAAATCAAACACGGTTTGTGCTAGCTCTTTGAAACTTGACACAATAAAGCAGTTTCAAGTTCTATCTCTATGGTTTGTTTGCTGTTGATGTAGCCCTAAGCAGAGACTGGCAAGAATCACTTTCATGGAAAGGGCCTGCCAAGCTTCCAAAAAACTTCGAGTTGCCTGAAATCTCAGCAAACACTTTTTCACCCAATCTTGATGAAACTGTCAGGTAATGATCAGTACACCAATCCCACTTGGCTCGCCACATTTCGTTCTTCTAGGTTAAACCGTTCGTTGGCAGTAACCGGTTTCATTTTGAGGTTTCACTCTGTTTTCTCCTATAGGGATACATGTATTTGGAACTCTAAATCAAACACAGTTTGTGCTAGCTCTTTGAATCTTGACACAATAAAGCAGTTTCAAGTTCTATCTCTATGGTTTGTTTGCTGTTGATGTAGCCCTAAGCAGAGACTGGCGAGAATCACTTTCATTGAAAGGGCCTGCCAAGCTTCCAAAAAACTACGAGTTGCCTGAAATCTCAGCAAACACTTTTTCACCCAATCTTGATGAAACTTTCAGGTAATGATCAGTACACCAATCCCACTTGGCTCGCCAAATTTTGTTCTTCTAGGTTAAACCGTTCGTTGGCAGTAACCGGTTTCATTTTGAGGTTTCACTCTGTTTTCTCCTATAGGGATACATGTATTTGGAACTCTAAATCAAACACGGTTTGTGCTAGCTCTTTGAAACTTGACACCATAAAGCAGTTTCAAGTTCTATTTCTATGGTTTGTTTGCTGTTGATGTAGCCCTAAGCAGAGAGTGGCAAGAATCCCTTTCATGGAAAGGGCCTGCCAAGCTTCCAAAAAACTTCGAGTTGCCTGAAATCTCAGCAAACACTTTTTCACCCAATCTTGATGAAACTGTCAGGTAATGATCAGTACACCAATCCCACTTGGCACGCCAAATTTCGTTCTTCTAGGTTAAACCGTTCGTTGGCAGTAACCGGTTTCATTTTGAGGTTTCACTCTGTTTTCTCCTATAGGGATACATGTATTTGGAACTCTAAATCAAACATGGTTTGTGCTAGCTCTTTGAAACTTGACACAATAAAGCAGTTTCAAGTTCTATCTCTATGGTTTGTTTGCTGTTGATGTAGCCCTAAGCAGAGACTGGCGAGAATCACTTTCATGGAAAGGGCCTGCCAAGCTTCCAAAAAACTACGAGTTGCCTGAAATCTCAGCAAACACTTTTTCACCCAATCTTGATGAAACTTTCAGGTAATGATCAGTACACCAATCCCACTTGGCTCGCCAAATTTCGTTCTTCTAGGTTAAACCATTCGTTGTCAGTAACCGGTTTCATTTTGAGGTTTCACTGTGTTTTCTCCTATAGGGATACATGTATTTGGAAGTCTAAATCAAACACGGTTTGTGCTAGCTCTTTGAAACTTGACACAATAAAGCAGTTTCAAGTTCTATCTCTATGGTTTGTTTGCTGTTGATGTAGCCCTAATCAGAGACTGGCGAGAATCACTTTCATGGAAAGGGCCTGCCAAGCTTCCAAAAAACTACGAGTTGCCTGAAATCTCAGCAAACACTTTTTCACCCAATCTTGATGATACTTTCAGGTAATGAGCAGTACATGAATCCCACTTGGCTCGCCAAATTTCGTTGTTCTAGGTTAAACCGTTGGTTGGCAGTAACCGGTTTCATTTTGAGGTTTCACTCTGTTTTCTCCTATAGGGATACATGTATTTGGAACTCTAAATCAAACACGGTTTGTGCTAGCTCTTTGAAACTTGACACAATAAAGCAGTTTCAAGTTCTATCTCTATGGTTTGTTTGCTGTTGATGTAGCCCTAAGCAGAGACTGGCAAGAATCACTTTCATGGAAAGGGCCTGCCAAGCTTCCAAAAAACTTCGAGTTGCCTGAAATCTCAGCAAACACTTTTTCACCCAATCTTGATGAAACTGTCAGGTAATGATCAGTACACCAATCCCACTTGGCTCGCCAAATGTCTTTCTTCTAGGTTAAACCGTTCGTTGGCAGTAACCGGTTTCATTTTGAGGTTTCACTCTGTTTTCTCCTATAGGGATACATGTATTTGGAACTCTAAATCAAACACGGTTTGTGCTAGCTCTTTGAAACTTGACACAATAAAGCAGTTTCAAGTTCTATCTCTATGGTTTGTTTGCTGTTGATGTAGCCCTAAGCAGAAACTGGCGAGAATCACTTTCATGGAAAGGGCCTGCGAAGCTTCCAAAAAACTACGAGTTGCCTGTAATCTCAGCAAACACTTTTTCACCCAATCTTGATGATACTTTCAGGTAATGATCAGTACACCAATCCCACTTGGCTCGCCAAATTTCGTTCTTCTAGGTTAAACCGTTCGTTGGCAGTAACCGGTTTCATTTTGAGGTTTCACTCTGTTTTCTCCTATAGGGATACATGTATTTGGAACTCTAAATCAAACACGGTTTGTGCTAGCTCTTTGAAACTTGACACAATAAAGCAGTTTCAAGTTCTATCTCTATGGTTTGTTTGCTGTTGATGTAGCCCTAAGCAGAGACTGGCGAGAATCCCTTTCATGGAAAGGGCCTGCCAAGCTTCCAAAAAACTACGAGTTGCCTGAAATCAAAGCAAACACTTTTTCACCCAATCTTGATGAAACTTTCAGGTAATGATCAGTACACCAATCCCACTTGGCTCGCCAAATTTCGTTCTTCTAGGTTAAACCGTTGGTTGGCAGTAACCGGTTTCATTTTGAGGTTTCACTCTGTTTTCTCCTAGAGGGATACATGTATTTGGAACTCTAAATCAAACACGGTTTGTGCTAGGTCTTTGAAACTTGACACAATAAAGCAGTTTCAAGTTCTATCTCTATGGCTTGTTTGCTGTTGATGTAGCCCTAAACAGAGACTGGCGAGAATCACTTTCATGGAAAGGGCCTGCCAAGCTTCCAAAAAACTACGAGTTGCCTGAAATCTCAGCAAACTCTTTTTCACCCAATCTTGATGATACTTTCAGGTAATGATCAGTACACCAATCCCACTTGGCTCGCCAAATTTCGTTCTTCTAGGTTAAACCGTTGGTTGGCAGAAACCGGTTTCATTTTGAGGTTTCACTCTGTTTTCTCCTATAGGGATACATGTATTTGGAACTCTAAATCAAACACGGTTTTTGCTAGCTCTTTGAAACTTGACACAATAAAGCAGTTTCAAGTTCTATATCTATGGCTTGTTTGCTGTTGATGTAGCCCTAAGCAGAGACTGGCGAGAATCCCTTTCATGGAAAGGGCCTGCCAAGCTTCCTAAAAACTACGAGTTGCCTGAAATCAAAGCAAACACTTTTTCACCCAATCTTGATGAAACTTTCAGGTAATGATCAGCACACCAATCCCACTTGGCTCACCAAATTTCGTTCTTCTAGGTTAAACCGTTGGTTGGCAGTAACCGGTTTCATTTTGAGGTTTCACTCTGTTTTCTCCTATAGGGATACATGTATTTGGAACTCTAAATCAAACACGGTTTGTGCTAGCTCTTTGAAACTTGACACAATAAAGCAGTTTCAAGTTCTATCTCTATGGTTTGTTTGCTGTTGATGTAGCCCTAAGCAGAGACTGGCGAGAATCACTTTCATGGAAAGGGCCTGCCAAGTTTCCAAAAAACTACGAGTTGCCTGAAATCTCAGCAAACACTTTTTCACCCAATCTTGATGAAACTTTCAGGTAATGATCAGTACACCAATCCCACTTGGCTCGGCAAATTTCGTTCTTCTAGGTTAAACCGTTGGTTGGCAGTAACCGGTTTCATTTTGAGGTTTCACTCTGTTTTCTCCTAGAGGGATACATGTATTTGGAACTCTAAATCAAACTCGGTTTGTGCTAGCTCTTTGAAACTTGACACAATAAAGCAGTTTCAAGTTCTATCTCTATGGTTTGTTTGCTGTTGATGTAGCCCTAAAGAGAGACTGGCGAGAATCACTTTCATTGAAAGGGCCTTCCAAGCTTCCAAAAAACTACGAGTTGCCTGAAATCTCAGCAAACCCTTTTTCACCCAAACTTGATGATACATTCAGGTAATGATCAGTACACGAATCCCACTTGGCTCGCCTAATTTCGTTGTTCTAGGTTAAACCGTTGGTTGGCAGTAACCGGTTTCATTTTGAGGTTTCACTCTGTTTTCTCCTATAGGGATACATGTATTTGGAACTCTAAATCAAACACGGTTTGTGCTAGCTCTTTGAAACTTGACACAATAAAGCAGTTTCAAGTTCTATATCTATGGCTTGTTTGCTGTTGATGTAGCCCTAAGCAGAGACTGGCGAGAATCACTTTGATTGAAAGGGCCTGCCAAGCTTCCAAAAAACTACGAGTTGCCTGAAATCTCAGCAAACACTTTTTCACCCAATCTTGATGATACTTTCAGGTAATGATCAGTACACCAATCCCACTTGGCTCGCCAAATTTCGTTCTTCTAGTTTAAACCGTTCGTTGGCAGTAACCGGTTTCATTTTGAGGTTTCACTCTGTTTTCTCCTATAGGGATCCATGTATTTGGAACTCTAAATCAAACACGGTTTGTGCTAGCTCTTTGAAACTTGTCACAATAAAGCAGTTTCAAGTTCTATCTCTATGGTTTGTTTGCTGTTGATGTAGCCCTAAGCAGAGACTGGCGAGAATCACTTTCATGGAAAGGGCCTGCCAAGCTTCCAAAAAACTTCGAGTTGCCTGAAATCTCAGCAAACACTTTTTCACCCAATCTTGATGAAACTTTCAGGTAATGATCAGTACACCAATCCCACTTGGCTCGCCAAATTTCGTTCTTCTAGGTTAAACCGTTCGTTGGCAGTAACCGGTTTCATTTTGAGGTTTCACTCTGTTTTCTCCTATAGGGATACATGTATTTGGAACTCTAAATCAAACACGGTTTGTGGTAGCTCTTTGAAACTTGACACAATAAAGCAGTTTCAAGTTCTATCTCTATGGTTTGTTTGCTGTTGATGTAGCCCTAAGCAGAGACTGGCGAGAATCACTTTCATGGAAAGGGCCTGCTAAGCTTCCAAAAAACTACGAATTTGCCTGAAATCTCAGCACACACTTTTTCACCCAATCTTGATGAAACTTTCAGGTAATGATCAGTACAGCAATCCCACTTGGCTCGCCAAATTTCGTTCTTCTAGGTTAAACCGTTCGTTTGCAGTAACCGGTTTCATTTTGAGGTTTCACTCTGTTTTCTCCTATAGGGATACATGTATTTGGAACTCTAAATGAAACACGGTTTGTGCTAGCTCTTTGAAACTTGACACAATAAAGCAGTTTCAAGTTCTATCTCTATGGTTTGTTTGCTGTTGATGTAGCCCTAAGCAGAGACTGGCGAGAATCACTTTCATGGAAAGGGCCTGCCAAGCTTCCAAAAAACTACGAGTTGCCTGAAATCTCAGCAAACACTTTTTCACCCAATCTTGATGATACTTTCAGGTAATGATCAGTACACGAATCCCACTTGGCTCGCCAAATTTCGTTGTTCTAGGTTAAACCGTTGGTTGGCAGTAACCGGTTTCATTTTGAGGTTTCACTCTGTTTTCTCCTATACGGATACAGGTATTTGGAACTCTAAATCAAACACGGTTTGTGCTAGCTCTTTGAAACTTGACACAATAAAGCAGTTTCAAGTTCTATATCTATGGTTTGTTTGCTGTTGATGTAGCCCTAAGCAGAGACTGGCGAGAATCACTTTCATGGAAAGGGCCTGCCAAGCTTCCAAAAAACTACGAGTTGCCTGAAATCTCAGCAAACACTTTTTCACCCAATCTTGATGATACTTTCAGGTAAAGATCAGTACACCAATCCCACTTGGCTCGCCAAATTTTGTTCTTCTAGGTTAAACCGTTGGTTGGCAGTAACCGGTTTCATTTTGAGGTTTCACTCTGTTTTCTCCTATAGGGATACATGTATTTGGAACTCTAAATCAAACACGGTTTGTGGTAGCTCTTTGAAACTTGACACAATAAAGCAGTTTCAAGTTCTATCTCTATGGTTTGTTTGCTGTTGATGTAGCCCTAAGCAGAGACTGGCGAGAATCACTTTCATGGAAAGGGCCTGCTAAGCTTCCAAAAAACTACGAGTTGCCTGAAATCTCAGCAAACACTTTTTCACCCAATCTTGATGAAACTTTCAGGTAATGATCAGTACAGCAATCCCACTTGGCTCGCCAAATTTCGTTCTTCTAGGTTAAACCATTCGTTGTCAGTAACCGGTTTCATTTTGAGGTTTCACTGTGTTTTCTCCTATAGGGATACATGTATTTGGAAGTCTAAATCAAACACGGTTTGTGCTAGCTCTTTGAAACTTGACACAATAAAGCAGTTTCAAGTTCTATCTCTATGGTTTGTTTGCTGTTGATGTAGCCCTAATCAGAGACTGGCGAGAATCACTTTCATGGAAAGGGCCTGCCAAGCTTCCAAAAAACTACGAGTTGCCTGAAATCTCAGCAAACACTTTTTCACCCAATCTTGATGATACTTTCAGGTAATGAGCAGTACATGAATCCCACTTGGCTCGCCAAATTTCGTTGTTCTAGGTTAAACCGTTGGTTGGCAGTAACCGGTTTCATTTTGAGGTTTCACTCTGTTTTCTCCTATAGGGATACATGTATTTGGAACTCTAAATCAAACACGGTTTGTGCTAGCTCTTTGAAACTTGACACAATAAAGCAGTTTCAAGTTCTATCTCTATGGTTTGTTTGCTGTTGATGTAGCCCTAAGCAGAGACTGGCAAGAATCACTTTCATGGAAAGGGCCTGCCAAGCTTCCAAAAAACTTCGAGTTGCCTGAAATCTCAGCAAACACTTTTTCACCCAATCTTGATGAAACTGTCAGGTAATGATCAGTACACCAATCCCACTTGGCTCGCCAAATGTCTTTCTTCTAGGTTAAACCGTTCGTTGGCAGTAACCGGTTTCATTTTGAGGTTTCACTCTGTTTTCTCCTATAGGGATACATGTATTTGGAACTCTAAATCAAACACGGTTTGTGCTAGCTCTTTGAAACTTGACACAATAAAGCAGTTTCAAGTTCTATCTCTATGGTTTGTTTGCTGTTGATGTAGCCCTAAGCAGAAACTGGCGAGAATCACTTTCATGGAAAGGGCCTGCGAAGCTTCCAAAAAACTACGAGTTGCCTGTAATCTCAGCAAACACTTTTTCACCCAATCTTGATGATACTTTCAGGTAATGATCAGTACACCAATCCCACTTGGCTCGCCAAATTTCGTTCTTCTAGGTTAAACCGTTCGTTGGCAGTAACCGGTTTCATTTTGAGGTTTCACTCTGTTTTCTCCTATAGGGATACATGTATTTGGAACTCTAAATCAAACACGGTTTGTGCTAGCTCTTTGAAACTTGACACAATAAAGCAGTTTCAAGTTCTATCTCTATGGTTTGTTTGCTGTTGATGTAGCCCTAAGCAGAGACTGGCGAGAATCCCTTTCATGGAAAGGGCCTGCCAAGCTTCCAAAAAACTACGAGTTGCCTGAAATCAAAGCAAACACTTTTTCACCCAATCTTGATGAAACTTTCAGGTAATGATCAGTACACCAATCCCACTTGGCTCGCCAAATTTCGTTCTTCTAGGTTAAACCGTTGGTTGGCAGTAACCGGTTTCATTTTGAGGTTTCACTCTGTTTTCTCCTAGAGGGATACATGTATTTGGAACTCTAAATCAAACACGGTTTGTGCTAGGTCTTTGAAACTTGACACAATAAAGCAGTTTCAAGTTCTATCTCTATGGCTTGTTTGCTGTTGATGTAGCCCTAAACAGAGACTGGCGAGAATCACTTTCATGGAAAGGGCCTGCCAAGCTTCCAAAAAACTACGAGTTGCCTGAAATCTCAGCAAACTCTTTTTCACCCAATCTTGATGATACTTTCAGGTAATGATCAGTACACCAATCCCACTTGGCTCGCCAAATTTCGTTCTTCTAGGTTAAACCGTTGGTTGGCAGAAACCGGTTTCATTTTGAGGTTTCACTCTGTTTTCTCCTATAGGGATACATGTATTTGGAACTCTAAATCAAACACGGTTTTTGCTAGCTCTTTGAAACTTGACACAATAAAGCAGTTTCAAGTTCTATATCTATGGCTTGTTTGCTGTTGATGTAGCCCTAAGCAGAGACTGGCGAGAATCCCTTTCATGGAAAGGGCCTGCCAAGCTTCCTAAAAACTACGAGTTGCCTGAAATCAAAGCAAACACTTTTTCACCCAATCTTGATGAAACTTTCAGGTAATGATCAGCACACCAATCCCACTTGGCTCACCAAATTTCGTTCTTCTAGGTTAAACCGTTGGTTGGCAGTAACCGGTTTCATTTTGAGGTTTCACTCTGTTTTCTCCTATAGGGATACATGTATTTGGAACTCTAAATCAAACACGGTTTGTGCTAGCTCTTTGAAACTTGACACAATAAAGCAGTTTCAAGTTCTATCTCTATGGTTTGTTTGCTGTTGATGTAGCCCTAAGCAGAGACTGGCGAGAATCACTTTCATGGAAAGGGCCTGCCAAGTTTCCAAAAAACTACGAGTTGCCTGAAATCTCAGCAAACACTTTTTCACCCAATCTTGATGAAACTTTCAGGTAATGATCAGTACACCAATCCCACTTGGCTCGGCAAATTTCGTTCTTCTAGGTTAAACCGTTGGTTGGCAGTAACCGGTTTCATTTTGAGGTTTCACTCTGTTTTCTCCTAGAGGGATACATGTATTTGGAACTCTAAATCAAACTCGGTTTGTGCTAGCTCTTTGAAACTTGACACAATAAAGCAGTTTCAAGTTCTATCTCTATGGTTTGTTTGCTGTTGATGTAGCCCTAAAGAGAGACTGGCGAGAATCACTTTCATTGAAAGGGCCTTCCAAGCTTCCAAAAAACTACGAGTTGCCTGAAATCTCAGCAAACCCTTTTTCACCCAAACTTGATGATACATTCAGGTAATGATCAGTACACGAATCCCACTTGGCTCGCCTAATTTCGTTGTTCTAGGTTAAACCGTTGGTTGGCAGTAACCGGTTTCATTTTGAGGTTTCACTCTGTTTTCTCCTATAGGGATACATGTATTTGGAACTCTAAATCAAACACGGTTTGTGCTAGCTCTTTGAAACTTGACACAATAAAGCAGTTTCAAGTTCTATATCTATGGCTTGTTTGCTGTTGATGTAGCCCTAAGCAGAGACTGGCGAGAATCACTTTGATTGAAAGGGCCTGCCAAGCTTCCAAAAAACTACGAGTTGCCTGAAATCTCAGCAAACACTTTTTCACCCAATCTTGATGATACTTTCAGGTAATGATCAGTACACCAATCCCACTTGGCTCGCCAAATTTCGTTCTTCTAGTTTAAACCGTTCGTTGGCAGTAACCGGTTTCATTTTGAGGTTTCACTCTGTTTTCTCCTATAGGGATCCATGTATTTGGAACTCTAAATCAAACACGGTTTGTGCTAGCTCTTTGAAACTTGTCACAATAAAGCAGTTTCAAGTTCTATCTCTATGGTTTGTTTGCTGTTGATGTAGCCCTAAGCAGAGACTGGCGAGAATCACTTTCATGGAAAGGGCCTGCCAAGCTTCCAAAAAACTTCGAGTTGCCTGAAATCTCAGCAAACACTTTTTCACCCAATCTTGATGAAACTTTCAGGTAATGATCAGTACACCAATCCCACTTGGCTCGCCAAATTTCGTTCTTCTAGGTTAAACCGTTCGTTGGCAGTAACCGGTTTCATTTTGAGGTTTCACTCTGTTTTCTCCTATAGGGATACATGTATTTGGAACTCTAAATCAAACACGGTTTGTGGTAGCTCTTTGAAACTTGACACAATAAAGCAGTTTCAAGTTCTATCTCTATGGTTTGTTTGCTGTTGATGTAGCCCTAAGCAGAGACTGGCGAGAATCACTTTCATGGAAAGGGCCTGCTAAGCTTCCAAAAAACTACGAATTTGCCTGAAATCTCAGCACACACTTTTTCACCCAATCTTGATGAAACTTTCAGGTAATGATCAGTACAGCAATCCCACTTGGCTCGCCAAATTTCGTTCTTCTAGGTTAAACCGTTCGTTTGCAGTAACCGGTTTCATTTTGAGGTTTCACTCTGTTTTCTCCTATAGGGATACATGTATTTGGAACTCTAAATGAAACACGGTTTGTGCTAGCTCTTTGAAACTTGACACAATAAAGCAGTTTCAAGTTCTATCTCTATGGTTTGTTTGCTGTTGATGTAGCCCTAAGCAGAGACTGGCGAGAATCACTTTCATGGAAAGGGCCTGCCAAGCTTCCAAAAAACTACGAGTTGCCTGAAATCTCAGCAAACACTTTTTCACCCAATCTTGATGATACTTTCAGGTAATGATCAGTACACGAATCCCACTTGGCTCGCCAAATTTCGTTGTTCTAGGTTAAACCGTTGGTTGGCAGTAACCGGTTTCATTTTGAGGTTTCACTCTGTTTTCTCCTATACGGATACAGGTATTTGGAACTCTAAATCAAACACGGTTTGTGCTAGCTCTTTGAAACTTGACACAATAAAGCAGTTTCAAGTTCTATATCTATGGTTTGTTTGCTGTTGATGTAGCCCTAAGCAGAGACTGGCGAGAATCACTTTCATGGAAAGGGCCTGCCAAGCTTCCAAAAAACTACGAGTTGCCTGAAATCTCAGCAAACACTTTTTCACCCAATCTTGATGATACTTTCAGGTAAAGATCAGTACACCAATCCCACTTGGCTCGCCAAATTTTGTTCTTCTAGGTTAAACCGTTGGTTGGCAGTAACCGGTTTCATTTTGAGGTTTCACTCTGTTTTCTCCTATAGGGATACATGTATTTGGAACTCTAAATCAAACACGGTTTGTGGTAGCTCTTTGAAACTTGACACAATAAAGCAGTTTCAAGTTCTATCTCTATGGTTTGTTTGCTGTTGATGTAGCCCTAAGCAGAGACTGGCGAGAATCACTTTCATGGAAAGGGCCTGCTAAGCTTCCAAAAAACTACGAATTTGCCTGAAATCTCAGCACACACTTTTTCACCCAATCTTGATGAAACTTACAGGTAATGATCAGTACAGCAATCCCACTTGGCTCGCCAAATTTCGTTCTTCTAGGTTAAACCGTTCGTTTGCAGTAACCGGTTTCATTTTGAGGTTTCACTCTGTTTTCTCCTATAGGGATACATGTATTTGGAACTCTAAATCAAACACGGTTTGTGCTAGCTCTTTGAAACTTGACACAATAAAGCAGTTTCAAGTTCTATCTCTACGGTTTGTTTGCTGTTGATGTAGCCCTAAGCAGAGACTGGCAAGAATCACTTTCATGGAAAGGGCCTGCCAAGCTTCCAAAAAACTTCGAGTTGCCTGAAATCTCAGCAAACACTTTTTCACCCAATCTTGATGAAACTTTCAGGTAATGATCAGTACACCAATCCCACTTGGCTCGCCAAATTTCGTTCTTCTAGGTTAAACCGTTCGTTGGCAGTAACCAGTTTCATTTTGAGGTTTCACTCTGTTTTCTCCTATAGGGATACATGTATTTGGAACTCTAAATCAAACTCGGTTTGTGCTAGCTCTTTGAAACTTGACACAATAAAGCAGTTTCAAGTTCTATCTCTATGGTATGTTTGCTGTTGATGTAGCCCTAAACAGAGACTGGTGAGAATCACTTTCATGGAAAGGGCCTGCCAAGCTTCCAAAAAACTTCGAGTTCCCTGAAATCTCAGCAAACACTTTTTCACCCAATCTTGATGAAACTGTGAGGTAATGATCAGTACACCAATCCCAATTGGCTCGCCAAATTTCGTTCTTCTAGGTTAAACCGTTGGTTGGCAGTAACCGGTTTCATTTTGAGGTTTCACTCTGTTTTCTCCTATAGGGATACATGTATTTGGAACTCTAAATCAAACATGGTTTGTGCTAGCTCTTTGAAACTTGACACAATAAAGCAGTTTCAAGTTCTATCTCTATGGCTTGTTTGCTGTTGATGTAGCCCTAAACAGAGACTGGCGAGAATCACTTTCATGGAAAGGGCCTGCCAAGCTTCCAAAAAACTACAAGTTGCCTGAAATCTCAGCAAACACTTTTTCACCCAATCTTGATGATACTTTCAGGTAATGATCAGTACACGAATCCCACTTGGCTCGCCAAATTTCGTTGTTCTAGGTTAAACCGTTGGTTGGCAGTAACCGGTTTCATTTTGAGGTTTCACTCTGTTTTCTCCTATACGGATACAGGTATTTGGAACTCTAAATCAAACACGGTTTGTGCTAGCTCTTTGAAACTTGACACAATAAAGCAGTTTCAAGTTCTATATCTATGGTTTGTTTGCTGTTGATGTAGCCCTAAGCAGAGACTGGCGAGAATCACTTTCATGGAAAGGGCCTGCCAAGCTTCCAAAAAACTACGAGTTGCCTGAAATCTCAGCAAACACTTTTTCACCCAATCTTGATGATACTTTCAGGTAAAGATCAGTACACCAATCCCACTTGGCTCGCCAAATTTCGTTGTTCTAGGTTAAACCGTTGGTTGGCAGTAACCAGTTTCATTTTGAGGTTTCACTCTGTTTTCTCCTATAGGGATACATGTATTTGGAACTCTAAATCAAACACGGTTTGTTCTAGCTCTTTGAAACTTGACACAATAAAGCAGTTTCAAGTTCTATCTCTACGGTTTGTTTGCTGTTGATGTAGCCCTAAGCAGAGACTGGCAAGAATCACTTTCATGGAAAGGGCCTGCCAAGCTTCCAAAAAACTTCGAGTTGCCTGAAATCTCAGCAAACACTTTTTCACCCAATCTTGATGAAACTTTCAGGTAATGATCAGTACACCAATCCCACTTGGCTCGCCAAATTTCGTTCTTCTAGGTTAAACCGTTCGTTGGCAGTAACCAGTTTCATTTTGAGGTTTCACTCTGTTTTCTCCTATAGGGATACATGTATTTGGAAGTCTAAATCAAACACGGTTTGTGCTAGCTCTTTGAAACTTGACACAATAAAGCAGTTTCAAGTTCTATCTCTATGGTTTGTTTGCTGTTGATGTAGCCCTAAACAGAGACTGGTGAGAATCACTTTCATGGAAAGGGCCTGCCAAGCTTCCAAAAAACTTCGAGTTCCCTGAAATCTCAGCAAACACTTTTTCACCCAATCTTGATGAAACTGTGAGGTAATGATCAGTACACCAATCCCAATTGGCTCGCCAAATTTCGTTCTTCTAGGTTAAACCGTTCGTTGGCAGTAACCGGTTTCATTTTGAGGTTTCACTCTGTTTTCTCCTAGAGGGATACATGTATTTGGAACTCTAAATCAAACATGGTTTGTGCTAGCTCTTTGAAACTTGACACAATAAAGCAGTTTCAAGTTCTATCTCTATGGCTTGTTTGCTGTTGATGTAGCCCTAAACAGAGACTGGCGAGAATCACTTTCATGGAAAGGGCCTTCCAAGCTTCCAAAAAACTACGAGTTGCCTGAAATCTCAGCAAACCCTTTTTCACCCAATCTTGATGATACATTCAGGTAATGATCAGTACACGAATCCCACTTGGCTCGCCAAATTTCGTTGTTCTAGGTTAAACCGTTGGTTGGCAGTAACCTGTTTCATTTTGAGGTTTCACTCTGTTTTCTCCTATAGGGATACATGTATTTGGAACTCTAAATCAAACACGGTTTGTGCTAGCTCTTTGAAACTTGACACAAGAAAGCAGTTTCAAGTTCTATATCTATGGCTTGTTTGCTGTTGATGTAGCCCTAAGCAGAGACTGGCGAGAATCACTTTCATGGAAAGGGCCTGCCAAGCTTCCAAAAAACTACAAGTTGCCTGAAATCTCAGCAAACACTTTTTCACCCAATCTTGATGATACTTTCAGGTAATGATCAGTACACCAATCCCACTTGGCTCGCCAAATTTCGTTCTTCTAGGTTAAACCGTTCGTTGGCAGTAACCGGTTTCATTTTGAGGTTTCACTCTGTTTTCTCCTATAGGGATACATGTATTTGGAACTCTAAATCAAACACGGTTTATGCTAGCTCTTTGAAACTTGACACAATAAAGCAGTTTCAAGTTCTATCTCTATGGTTTGTTTGCTGTTGATGTAGCCCTAAGCAGAGACTGGGAAGAATCACTTTCATGGAAAGGGCCTGCCAAGCTTCCAAAAAACTTCGAGTTGCCTGAAATCTCAGCAAACACTTTTTCACGCAATCTTGATGAAACTGTCAGGTAATGATCAGTACACCAATCCCACTTGGCTCGCCAAATTTCGTTCTTCTAGGTTAAACCGTTCGTTGGCAGTAACCGGTTTCATTTTGAGGTTTCACTCTGTTTTCTCCTATGGGGATACATGTATTTGGAACTCTAAATCAAACACGGTTTGTGCTAGCTCTTTGAAACTTGACACAATAAAGCAGTTTCAAGTTCTATCTCTATGGTTTGTTTGCTGTTGATGTAGCCCTAAGCAGAGACTGGCGAGAATCACTTTCATGGAAAGGGCCTGCCAAGCTTCCAAAAAACTACGAGTTGCCTGTAATCTCAGCAAACACTTTTTCACCCAATCTTGATGATACTTTCAGGTAATGATCAGTACACGAATCCCACTTGGCTCGCCAAATTTCGTTGTTCTAGGTTAAACCGTTGGTTGGCAGTAACCGGTTTCATTTTGAGGTTTCACTCTGTTTTCTCCTATACGGATACAGGTATTTGGAACTCTAAATCAAACATGGTTTGTGCTAGCTCTTTGAAACTTGACACAATAAAGCAGTTTCAAGTTCTATATCTATGGTTTGTTTGCTGTTGATGTAGCCCTAAGCAGAGACTGGCGAGAATCACTTTCATGGAAAGGGCCTGCCAAGCTTCCAAAAAACTACGAGTTCCCTGAAATCTCAGCAAACACTTTTTCACCCAATCTTGATGATACTTTCAGGTAAAGATCAGTACACCAATCCCACTTGGCTCGCCAAATTTCGTTGTTCTAGGTTAAACCGTTGGTTGGCAGTAACCAGTTTCATTTTGAGGTTTCACTCTGTTTTCTCCTATAGGGATACATGTATTTGGAACTCTAAATCAAACACGGTTTGTGCTAGCTCTTTGAAACTTGACACAATAAAGCAGTTTCAAGTTCTATCTCTACGGTTTGTTTGCTGTTGATGTAGCCCTAAGCAGAGACTGGCAAGAATCACTTTCATGGAAAGGGCCTGCCAAGCTTCCAAAATCTTCGAGTTGCCTGAAATCTCAGCAAACACTTTTTCACCCAATCTTGATGAAACTTTCAGGTAATGATCAGTACACCAATCCCACTTGGCTCGCCAAATTTCGTTCTTCTAGGTTAAACCATTCGTTGGCAGTAACCAGTTTCATTTTGAGGTTTCACTCTGTTTTCTCCTATAGGGATACATGTATTTGGAACTCTAAATCAAACTCGGTTTGTGCTAGCTCTTTGAAACTTGACACAATAAAGCAGTTTCAAGTTCTATCTCTATGGTTTGTTTGCTGTTGATGTAGCCCTAAACAGAGACTGGTGAGAATCACTTTCATGGAAAGGGCCTGCCAAGCTTCCAAAAAACTTCGAGTTCCCTGAAATCTCAGCAAACACTTTTTCACCCAATCTTGATGAAACTGTGAGGTAATGATCAGTACACCAATCCCAATTGGCTCGCCAAATTTCGTTCTTCTAGGTTAAACCGTTCGTTGGCAGTAACCGGTTTCATTTTGAGGTTTCACTCTGTTTTCTCCTAGAGGGATACATGTATTTGGAACTCTAAATCAAACATGGTTTGTGCTAGCTCTTTGAAACTTGACACAATAAAGCAGTTTCAAGTTCTATCTCTATGGCTTGTTTGCTGTTGATGTAGCCCTAAACAGAGACTGGCGAGAATCACTTTCATGGAAAGGGCCTTCCAAGCTTCCAAAAAACTACGAGTTGCCTGAAATCTCAGCAAACCCTTTTTCACCCAATCTTGATGATACATTCAGGTAATGATCAGTACACGAATCCCACTTGGCTCGCCAAATTTCGTTGTTCTAGGTTAAACCGTTGGTTGGCAGTAACCTGTTTCATTTTGAGGTTTCACTCTGTTTTCTCCTATAGGGATACATGTATTTGGAACTCTAAATCAAACACGGTTTGTGCTAGCTCTTTGAAACTTGACACAAGAAAGCAGTTTCAAGTTCTATATCTATGGCTTGTTTGCTGTTGATGTAGCCCTAAGCAGAGACTGGCGAGAATCACTTTCATGGAAAGGGCCTGCCAAGCTTCCAAAAAACTACAAGTTGCCTGAAATCTCAGCAAACACTTTTTCACCCAATCTTGATGATACTTTCAGGTAATGATCAGTACACGAATCCCACTTGGCTCGCCAAATTTCGTTGTTCTAGGTTAAACCGTTGGTTGGCAGTAACCGGTTTCATTTTGAGGTTTCACTCTGTTTTCTCCTATACGGATACAGGTATTTGGAACTCTAAATCAAACACGGTTTATGCTAGCTCTTTGAAACTTGACACAATAAAGCAGTTTCAAGTTCTATCTCTATGGTTTGTTTGCTGTTGATGTAGCCCTAAGCAGAGACTGGGAAGAATCACTTTCATGGAAAGGGCCTGCCAAGCTTCCAAAAAACTTCGAGTTGCCTGAAATCTCAGCAAACACTTTTTCACGCAATCTTGATGAAACTGTCAGGTAATGATCAGTACACCAATCCCACTTGGCTCGCCAAATTTCGTTCTTCTAGGTTAAACCGTTCGTTGGCAGTAACCGGTTTCATTTTGAGGTTTCACTCTGTTTTCTCCTATGGGGATACATGTATTTGGAACTCTAAATCAAACACGGTTTGTGCTAGCTCTTTGAAACTTGACACAATAAAGCAGTTTCAAGTTCTATCTCTATGGTTTGTTTGCTGTTGATGTAGCCCTAAGCAGAGACTGGCGAGAATCACTTTCATGGAAAGGGCCTGCCAAGCTTCCAAAAAACTACGAGTTGCCTGTAATCTCAGCAAACACTTTTTCACCCAATCTTGATGATACTTTCAGGTAATGATCAGTACACGAATCCCACTTGGCTCGCCAAATTTCGTTGTTCTAGGTTAAACCGTTGGTTGGCAGTAACCGGTTTCATTTTGAGGTTTCACTCTGTTTTCTCCTATACGGATACAGGTATTTGGAACTCTAAATCAAACACGGTTTGTGCTAGCTCTTTGAAACTTGACACAATAAAGCAGTTTCAAGTTCTATATCTATGGTTTGTTTGCTGTTGATGTAGCCCTAAGCAGAGACTGGCGAGAATCACTTTCATGGAAAGGGCCTGCCAAGCTTCCAAAAAACTACGAGTTGCCTGAAATCTCAGCAAACACTTTTTCACCCAATCTTGATGATACTTTCAGGTAAAGATCAGTACACCAATCCCACTTGGCTCGCCAAATTTCGTTGTTCTAGGTTAAACCGTTGGTTGGCAGTAACCAGTTTCATTTTGAGGTTTCACTCTGTTTTCTCCTATAGGGATACATGTATTTGGAACTCTAAATCAAACACGGTTTGTGCTAGCTCTTTGAAACTTGACACAATAAAGCAGTTTCAAGTTCTATCTCTACAGTTTGTTTGCTGTTGATGTAGCCCTAAGCAGAGACTGGCAAGAATCACTTTCATGGAAAGGGCCTGCCAAGCTTCCAAAAAACTTCGAGTTGCCTGAAATCTCAGCAAACACTTTTTCACCCAATCTTGATGAAACTTTCAGGTAATGATCAGTACACCAATCCCACTTGGCTCGCCAAATTTCGTTCTTCTAGGTTAAACCGTTCGTTGGCAGTAACCAGTTTCATTTTGAGGTTTCACTCTGTTTTCTCCTATAGGGATACATGTATTTGGAACTCTAAATCAAACTCGGTTTGTGCTAGCTCTTTGAAACTTGACACAATAAAGCAGTTTCAAGTTCTATCTCTATGGTTTGTTTGCTGTTGATGTAGCCCTAAACAGAGACTGGTGAGAATCACTTTCATGGAAAGGGCCTGCCAAGCTTCCAAAAAACTTCGAGTTCCCTGAAATCTCAGCAAACACTTTTTCACCCAATCTTGATGAAACTGTGAGGTAATGATCAGTACACCAATCCCAATTGGCTCGCCAAATTTCGTTCTTCTAGGTTAAACCGTTGGTTGGCAGTAACCGGTTTCATTTTGAGGTTTCACTCTGTTTTCTCCTATAGGGATACATGTATTTGGAACTCTAAATCAAACATGGTTTGTGCTAGCTCTTTGAAACTTGACACAATAAAGCAGTTTCAAGTTCTATCTCTATGGCTTGTTTGCTGTTGATGTAGCCCTAAACAGAGACTGGCGAGAATCACTTTCATGGAAAGGGCCTTCCAAGCTTCCAAAAAACTACGAGTTGCCTGAAATCTCAGCAAACCCTTTTTCACCCAATCTTGATGATACATTCAGGTAATGATCAGTACACGAATCCCACTTGGCTCGCCAAATTTCGTTGTTCTAGGTTAAACCGTTGGTTGGCAGTAACCTGTTTCATTTTGAGGTTTCACTCTGTTTTCTCCTATAGGGATACATGTATTTGGAACTCTAAATCAAACACGGTTTGTGCTAGCTCTTTGAAACTTGACACAAGAAAGCAGTTTCAAGTTCTATATCTATGGCTTGTTTGCTGTTGATGTAGCCCTAAGCAGAGACTGGCGAGAATCACTTTCATGGAAAGGGCCTGCCAAGCTTCCAAAAAACTACAAGTTGCCTGAAATCTCAGCAAACACTTTTTCACCCAATCTTGATGATACTTTCAGGTAATGATCAGTACACGAATCCCACTTGGCTCGCCAAATTTCGTTGTTCTAGGTTAAACCGTTGGTTGGCAGTAACCGGTTTCATTTTGAGGTTTCACTCTGTTTTCTCCTATACGGATACAGGTATTTGGAACTCTAAATCAAACACGGTTTGTGCTAGCTCTTTGAAACTTGACACAACAAAGCAGTTTCAAGTTCTATATCTATGGTTTGTTTGCTGTTGATGTAGCCCTAAGCAGAGACTGGCGAGAATCACTTTCATGGAAAGGGCCTGCCAAGCTTCCAAAAAACTACGAGTTGCCTGAAATCTCAGCAAACACTTTTTCACCCAATCTTGATGATACTTTCAGGTAAAGATCAGTACACCAATCCCACTTGGCTCGCCAAATTTCGTTGTTCTAGGTTAAACCGTTGGTTGGCAGTAACCAGTTTCATTTTGAGGTTTCACTCTGTTTTCTCCTATAGGGATACATGTATTTGGAACTCTAAATCAAACACGGTTTGTGCTAGCTCTTTGAAACTTGACACAATAAAGCAGTTTCAAGTTCTATCTCTATGGTTTGTTTGCTGTTGATGTAGCCCTAAGCAGAGACTGGCAAGAATCACTTTCATGGAAAGGGCCTGCCAAGCTTCCAAAAAACTTCGAGTTGCCTGAAATCTCAGCAAGCACTTTTTCACCCAATCTTGATGAAACTTTCAGGTAATGATCAGTACACCAATCCCACTTGGCTCGCCAAATTTCGTTCTTCTAGGTTAAACCGTTCGTTGGCAGTAACCAGTTTCATTTTGAGGTTTCACTCTGTTTTCTCCTATAGGGATACATGTATTTGGAACTCTAAATCAAACACGGTTTGTGCTAGCTCTTTGAAACTTGACACAATAAAGCAGTTTCAAGTTCTATCTCTATGGCTTGTTTGCTGTTGATGTAGCCCTAAACAGAGACTGGCGAGAATCACTTTCATGGAAAGGGCCTTCCAAGCTTCCAAAAAACTACGAGTTGCCTGAAATCTCAGCAAACCCTTTTTCACCCAATCTTGATGATACATTCAGGTAATGATCAGTACACGAATCCCACTTGGCTCGCCAAATTTCGTTGTTCTAGGTTAAACCGTTGGTTGGCAGTAACCTGTTTCATTTTGAGGTTTCACTCTGTTTTCTCCTATAGGGATACATGTATTTGGAACTCTAAATCAAACACGGTTTGTGCTAGCTCTTTGAAACTTGACACAAGAAAGCAGTTTCAAGTTCTATATCTATGGCTTGTTTGCTGTTGATGTAGCCCTAAGCAGAGACTGGCGAGAATCACTTTCATGGAAAGGGCCTGCCAAGCTTCCAAAAAACTACAAGTTGCCTGAAATCTCAGCAAACACTTTTTCACCCAATCTTGATGATACTTTCAGGTAATGATCAGTACACCAATCCCACTTGGCTCGCCAAATTTCGTTCTTCTAGGTTAAACCGTTCGTTGGCAGTAACCGGTTTCATTTTGAGGTTTCACTCTGTTTTCTCCTATAGGGATACATGTATTTGGAACTCTAAATCAAACACGGTTTATGCTAGCTCTTTGAAACTTGACACAACAAAGCAGTTTCAAGTTCTATCTCTATGGTTTGTTTGCTGTTGATGTAGCCCTAAGCAGAGACTGGGAAGAATCACTTTCATGGAAAGGGCCTGCCAAGCTTCCAAAAAACTTCGAGTTGCCTGAAATCTCAGAAAAACACTTTTTCACCCAATCTTGATGAAACTTTCAGGTAATGATCAGTACCCCAATCCCATTTGGCTCGCCAAATTTCGTTCTTCTAGGTTAAACCGTTCGTTGGCAGTAACCGGTTTCATTTTGAGGTTTCACTCTGTTTTCAACTATAGGGATACATGTATTTGGAACTCTAAATCAAACTCGGTTTGTGCTAGCTCTTTGAAACTTGACACAATAAAGCTGTTTCAAGTTCTATCTCTATGGTTTGTTTGCTGTTGATGTAGCCCTAAGCAGAGACTGGCGAGAATCACTTTCATGGAAAGGGACTGCTAAGGTTCCAAAAAACTACGAGTTGCCTGAAATCTCAGCACACACTTTTTCACCCAATCTTGATGAAACTTTCAGGTAATGATCAGTACACCAATCCCACTTGGCTCGCCAAATTTCGTTCTTCTAGGTTAAACCGTTCGTTGGCAGTAACCGGTTTCATTTTGAGGTTTCACTCTGTTTTCTCCTAGAGGGATACATGTATTTGGAACTCTAAATCAAACACGGTTTGTGCTAGCTCTTTGAAACTTGACACAATAAAGCAGTTTCAAGTTCTATCACTATGATTTGTTTGCTGTTGATGTAGCCCTAAGCAGAGACTGGCGAGAATCACTTTCATGGAAAGGGCCTGCCAAGCTTCCAAAAAACTACGAGTTGCCTGAAATCTCAGCAAACACTTTTTCACCCAATCTTGATGATACTTTCAGGTAATGATCAGTACACCAATCCCACTTGGCTCGCCAAATTTCGTTCTTCTAAGTTAAACCGTTTGTTGGCAGTAACCGGTTTCATTTTGAGGTTTCACTCTGTTTTCTCCTAGAGGGATACATGTATTTGGAACTCTAAATCAAACACGGTTTGTGCTAGCTCTTTGAAACTTGACACAATAAAGCAGTTTCAAGTTCTATCTCTATGGTTTGTTTGCTGTTGATGTAGCCCTAAGCAGAGACTGGCGAGAATCACTTTCATGGAAAGGGCCTGCCAAGCTTCCAAAAAACTACGAGTTGCCTGAAATCTCAGCAAAAACTTTTTCACCCAATCTTGATGATACTTTCAGGTAATGATCAGTACACCAATCCCACTTGGCTCGCCAAATTTCGTTCTTCTAGGTTAAACCGTTCGTTGGCAGTAACCGGTTTCATTTTGAGGTTTCACTCTGTTTTCTCCTAGAGGGATACATGTATTTGGAACTCTAAATCAAACACGGTTTGTGCTAGCTCTTTGAAACTTGACACAATAAAGCAGTTGCAAGTTCTATCTCTATGGTTTGTTTGCTGTTGATGTAGCCCTAAGCAGAGACTGGCGAGAATCACTTTCATGGAAAGGGCCTGCCAAGCTTCCAAAAAACTACGAGTTTCCTGAAATCTCAGCAAAAACTTTTTCACCCAATCTTGATGATACTTTCAGGTAATGATCAGTACACCAATCCCACTTGGCTCGCCAAATTTCGTTCTTCTAGGTTAAACCGTTCGTTGGCAGTACCGGTTTCATTTTGAGGTTTCACTCTGTTTTCTCCTATAGGGATACATGTATTTGGAATTCTAAATCAAACACGGTTGTGCTAGCTCTTTGAAACTTGACACAATAAAGCAGTTTCAAGTTCTATCTCTATGGTTTGTTTGCTGTTGATGTAGCCCTAAGCAGAGACTGGCGAAAATCACTTTCATGGAAAGGGCCTGCCAAGCTTCCAAAAAACTACGAGTTGCCTGAATCTCAGCAAACACTTTTTCACCCAATCTTGATGAAACTTTCAGGTAATGATCAGTACACCAATCCCACTTGGCTCGCCAAATTTCGTTCTTCTAGGTTGAACCGTTCGTTGGCAGTAACCAGTTTCATTTTGAGGTTTCACTCTGTTTTGTCCTACAGGGATACATGTATTTGGAACTCTAAATCAAACACAGTTTGTGCTAGCTCTTTGAAACTTGACACAATAAAGCAGTTTCAAGTTCTTATCTCTATGGTTTGTTTTCTGTTGATGTAGCCCTAAGGCAGAGACTGGCGAGAATCACTTTCATGGAAAGGACTGCTAAGCTTCCAAAAAAACTACGAGTTGCCTGAAATCTCAGCACACACTTTTTCACCCAATCTTGATGAAACTTTCAGGTAATGATCAGTACACAATCCCACTTGGCTCGCCAAATTTCGTTCTTCTAGGTTAAACCGTTCGTTGGCAGTAACCGGTTTCATTTTGAGGTTTCACTCTGTTTTCTCCTATAGGGATACATGTATTTGGAACTCTAAATCAAACACGGTTTGTGCTAGCTCTTTGAAACTTGACACAATAAAGCAGTTTCAAGTTCTATCACTATGGTTTGTTTGCTGTTGATGTAGCCCTAAGCAGAGACTGGCGAGAATCACTTTCATGAAGGCTGCCAAGCTTCCAAAAAACTACGAGTTGCCTGAAATCTCAGCACACACTTTTTCACCCAATCTTGATGAAACTTTCAGGTAATGATCCGTACACCAATCCCACTTGGCTCGCCAAATTTCGTTCTTCTAGGTTAAACCGTTCGTTGGCAGTAACGGTTTCATTTTGAGGTTTCACTCTGTTTTCTCCTATAGGGATACATGTATTTGGAACTCTAAATCAAACACGGTTTGTGCTAGCTCTTTGAAACTTGACACAATAAAGCAGTTTCAAGTTCTATCACTATGGTTTGTTTGCTGTTGATGTAGCCCTAAGCAGAGACTGGCGAGAATCACTTTCATGGAAAGGGCCTGCCAAGCTTCCAAAAAACTACGAGTTGCCTGAAATCTCAGCAAACACTTTTTCACCCAATCTTGATGATACTTTCAGGTAATGATCAGTACACCAATCCCACTTGGCTCGCCAAATTTCGTTCTTCTAGGTTAAACCGTTTGTTGGCAGTAACCGGTTTCATTTTGAGGTTTCACTCTGTTTTCTCCTAGAGGGATACATGTATTTGGAACTCTAAATCAAACACGGTTTGTGCTAGCTCTTTGAAACTTGACACAATAAAGCAGTTTAAAGTTCTATCTCTATGGTTTGTTTGCTGTTGATGTAGCCCTAAGCAGAGACTGGCGAGAATCACTTTCATGGAAAGGGCCTGCCAAGCTTCCAAAAAACTACGAGTTGCCTGAAATCTCAGCAAAAACTTTTTCACCCAATCTTGATGATACTTTCAGGTAATGATCAGTACACCAATCCCACTTGGCTCGCCAAATTTCGTTCTTCTAGGTTGAACCGTTCGTTGGCAATAACCGGTTTCATTTTGAGGTTTCACTCTGTTTTCTCCTATAGGGATACATGTATTTGGAATTCTAAATCAAACACGCTTTGTGCTAGCTCTTTGAAACTTGACACAATAAAGCAGTTTCAAGTTCTATCTCTATGGTTTGTTTGCTGTTGATGTAGCCCTAAGCAGAGACTGGCGAGAATCACTTTCATGGAAAGGGACTGCTAAGCTTCCAAAAAACTACGAGTTGCCTGAAATCTCAGCACACACTTTATCACCCAATCTTGATGAAACTTTCAGGTAATGATCAGTACACCAATCCCACTTGGCTCGCCAAATTTCGTTCTTCTAGGTTAAACCGTTTGTTGGCAGTAACCGGTTTCATTTTGAGGTTTCACTCTGTTTTCTCCTATAGGGATACATGTATTTGGAAGTCTAAATCAAACACGGTTTGTGCTAGCTCTTTGAAACTTGACACAATAAAGCAGTTTCAAGTTCTATCTCTATGGTTTGTTTGCTGTTGATGTAGCCCTAAGCAGAGACTGGCGAGAATCACTTTCATGGAAAGGGCCTGCCAAGCTTCCAAAAAACTACGAGTTGCCTGAAATCTCAGCACACACTTTTTCACCCAATCTTGATGAAACTTTCACGTAATGATCAGTACACCAATCCCACTTGGCTTGCCAAATTTCGTTCTTCTAGGTTAAACCGTTCGTTGGCAGTAACCGGTTTCATTTTGAGGTTTCACTCTGTTTTCTCCTATAGGGATTCATGTATTTGGAACTCTAAATCAAACACGGTTTGGGCTAGCTCTTTGAAACTTGACACAATAAAGCAGTTTCAAGTTCTATCTCTATGGTTTGTTTGCTGTTGATGTAGCCCTAAACAGAAACTGGCGAGAATCACTTTCATGGAAAGGGCCTGCCAAGCTTCCAAATAACTACGAGTTGCCTGAAATCTCAGCAAACACTTTTTCACCCAATCTTGATGATACTTTCAGGTAATGATCAGTACACCAATCCCACTTGGCTCGCCAAATTTCGTTCTTCTAGGTTAAACCGTTCATTGGCAGTAACCGGTTTCATTTTGAGGTTTCACACTGTTTTCTCCTATAGGGATACATGTATTTGGAACTCTAAATCAAACACGGTTTGTGCTAGCTCTTTGAAACTTGACACAATAAAGCAGTTTCAAGTTCTATCTCTATGGTTTGTTTGCTGTTGATGTAGCCCTAAGCAGAGACTGGCGAGAATCACTTTCATGGAAAGGGCCTGCCAAGCTTCCAAAAAACTACGAGTTGCCTGAAATCTCAGCAAACACTTTTTCACCCAATCTTGATGAAACTTTCAGGTAATGATCAGTACACCAATCCCACTTGGCTCGCCAAATTTCGTTCTCCTAGGTTGAACCGTTCGTTGGCAATAACCGGTTTCATTTTGAGGTTTCACTCTGTTTTCTCCTATAGGCATACATGTATTTGGAACTCTAAATCAAACACAGTTTGTGCTAGCTCTTGAAACTTGACACAATAAAGCAGTTTCAAGTTCTATCTCTATGGTTTGTTTTCTGTTGATGTAGCCCTAAGCAGAGACTGGCGAGAATCACTTTCATGGAAAGGGCCTGCCAAGCTTCCAAAAAACTTCCAGTTGCCTGAAATCTCAGCAAACACTTTTTCACCCAATCTTGATGAAACTTTCAGGTAATGATCAGTACACCAATCCCACTTGGCTCGCCAAATTTCTTTGTTCTAGGTTAAACCGTTGGTTGGCAGTAACCGGTTTCATTTTGAGGTTTCACTCTGTTTTCTCCTATAGGGATACATGTATTTGGAACTCTAAATCAAACACGGTTTGTGCTAGCTCTTTGAAACTTGACACAATAAAGCAGTTTCAAGTTCTATCTCTATGGTTTGTTTGCTGTTGATGTAGCCCTATACAGAGACTGGCGAGAATCACTTTCATGGAAAGGCCCTCCAAGCTTCCAAAAAACTTCGAGTGGCCTGAAATCTCAGCAAACACTTTTTCACCCAATCTTGATGAAACTTTCAGGTAATGATCAGTACACCAATCCCACTTGGCTCGCCAAATTTCGTTCTTCTAGGTTAAACCGTTCGTTGGCAGTAACCGGTTTCATTTTGAGGTTTCACTCTCTTTTCTCCTATAGGGATACATGTATTTGGAACTCTAAATCAAACACGGTTTGGTGCTAGTCTTTGAAACTTGACACAATAATGCAGTTTCTAGTTCTATCTCTATGGTTTGTTTGCTGTTGATGTAGCCCTAAGCAGAGACTGGCGAGAATCACTTTCATGGAAAGGGCCTGCCAAGCTTCCAAAAAAACTACAAGTTGCCTGAAATCTCAGCAAACACTTTTTTCACCGAATCTTGATGAAACTTTCAGGTAATGATCAGTACACCAATCACACTTGGCTCGCCAAATTTCGTTCTTCTAGGTTAAACCGTTCGTTGGCAATAACCGGTTTCATTTTGAGGTTTCACTCTGTTTTCTCCTATAGGGATACATGTATTTGGAACTCTAAATCAAACACGGTTTGTGTTAGCTCTTTGAAACTTGACACAATAAAGCAGTTTCAAGTTCTATCTCTATGGTTTGTTTGCTGTTGATGTAGCCCTAAACAGAGACTGGCGAGAATCACTTTCATGGAAAGGGCCTTCCAAGCTTCAAAAAAACTATGAGTTGCCTGAAATCTCAGCAAACACTTTTTCACCCATCTTGATGAAACTTTCAGGTAATGATCAGTACACCAATCCCACTTGGCTCGCCAAATTTCGTTCTTCTAGGTTAAACCTTTCGTTGGCAGTAACCGGTTTCATTTTGAGGTTTCACTCTGTTTTCTCCTATAGGGATACATGTATTTGGAACTCTAAGTCAAACACGGTTTATGCTAGCTCTTTGAAACTTGACACAATAAAGCAGTTTCAAGTTCTATCTCTATGGTTTGTTTGCTGTTGATGTAGCCCTAAGCAGAGACTGGCGAGAATCACTTTCATGGAAAGGGCCTGCCAAGCTTCCAAAAAAACTACGAGTTGCCTGAAATCTCAGCAAACACTTTTTCACCCAATCTTGATGATACTTTCAGGTAATGATCAGTACACCAATCCCACTTGGCTCGCCAAATTTCGTTCTTCTAGGTTTAACCGTTCGTTGGCAGTAACCAGTTTCATTTTGAGGTTTCACTCTGTTTTCTCCTATAGGGATACATGTATTTGGAAGTCTAAATCAAACACGGTTTGTGCTAGCTCTTTGAAACTTGACACAATAAAGCAGTTTCAAGTTCTATCTCTATGGTTTGTTTGCTGTTGATGTAGCCCTAAGCAGAGACTGGCGAGAATCACTTTCATGGAAAGGGCCTGCCAAGCTTCCAAAAAACTACGAGTTGCCTGAAATCTCAGCAAACACTTTTTCACCCAATCTTGATGATACTTTCAGGTAATGATCAGTACACCAATCCCACTTGGCTCGCCAAATTTCGTTCTTCTAGGTTAAACCGTTCGTTGGCAGTAACCGGTTCCATTTTGAGTTTCACTCTGTTTTCTCCTATAGGGATACATGTATTTGGAATTCTAAATCAAACACGGTTTGTGCTAGCTCTTTGAAACTTGACACAATAAAGCAGTTTCAAGTTCTATCTCTATGGTTTGTTTGCTGTTGATGTAGCCCTAAGCAGAGACTGGCGAAAATCACTTTCATGGAAAGGGCCTGCCAAGCTTCCAAAAAACTACGAGTTGCCTGAAATCTCAGCAAACACTTTTTCACCCAATCTTGATGATACTTTCAGGTAATGATCAGTACACCAATCCCACTTGGCTCGCCAAATTTCGTTCTTCTAGGTTAAACCGTTCGTTGGCAGTAACCGGTTTCATTTGAGGTTTCACTCTGTTTTCTCCTATAGGGATACATGTATTTGGAATTCTAAATCAAACACGGTTTGTGCTAGCTCTTTGAAACTTGACACAATAAAGCAGTTTCAAGTTCTATCTCTATGGTTTGTTTGCTGTTGATGTAGCCCTAAGCAGAGACTGGCGAAAATCACTTTCATGGAAAGGGCCTGCCAAGCTTCCAAAAAACTACGAGTTGCCTGAAATCTCAGCAAACACTTTTTCACCCAATCTTGATGAAACTTTCAGGTAATGATCAGGTACACCAATCCCACTTGGCTCGCAAATTTCGTTCTTCTAGGTTGAACCGTTCGTTGGCAGTTAACCAGTTTCATTTTGAGGTTTCACTCTGTTTTGTCCTACAGGGATACATGTATTTGGAACTCTAAATCAAACACAGTTTGTGCTAGCTCTTTGAAACTTGACACAATAAAGCAGTTTCAAGTTCTATCTCTATGGTTTGTTTGCTGTTGATGTAGCCCTAAGCAGAGACTGGCGAGAATCACTTTCATGGAAAGGGACTGCTAAGCTTCCAAAAAACTACGAGTTGCCTGAAATCTCAGCACACACTTTTTCACCCAATCTTGATTAAACTTTCAGGTAATGATCAGTACACCAATCCCACTTGGCTCGCCAAATTTCGTTCTTCTAGGTTAAACCGTTCGTTGGCAGTAACCGGTTTCATTTTGAGGTTTCACTCTGTTTTGTCCTACAGGGATACATGTATTTGGAACTCTAAATCAAACACAGTTTGTGCTAGCTCTTTGAAACTTGACACAATAAAGCAGTTTCAAGTTCTATCTCTATGGTTTGTTTGCTGTTGATGTAGCCCTAAGCAGAGACTGGCGAGAATCACTTTCATGGAAAGGGACTGCTAAGCTTCCAAAAAACTACGAGTTGCCTGAAATCTCAGCACACACTTTTTCACCCAATCTTGATGAAACTTTCAGGTAATGATCAGTACACCAATCCCACTTGGCTCGCCAAATTTCGTTCTTCTAGGTTAAACCGTTCGTTGGCAGTAACCGGTTTCATTTTGAGGTTTCACTCTGTTTTCTCCTATAGGGATACATGTATTTGGAACTCTAAATCAAACACGGTTTGTGCTAGCTCTTTGAAACTTGACACAATAAAGCAGTTTCAAGTTCTATCACTATGGTTTGTTTGCTGTTGATGTAGCCCTAAGCAGAGACTGGCGAGAATCACTTTCATGGAAAGGGCCTGCCAAGCTTCCAAAAAACTACGAGTTGCCTGAAATCTCAGCAAACACTTTTTCACCCAATCTTGATGATACTTTCAGGTAATGATCAGTACACCAATCCCACTTGGCTCGCCAAATTTCGTTCTTCTAGGTTAAACCGTTTGTTGGCAGTAACCGGTTTCATTTTGAGGTTTCACTCTGTTTTCTCCTAGAGGGATACATGTATTTGGAACTCTAAATCAAACACGGTTTGTGCTAGCTCTTTGAAACTTGACACAATAAAGCAGTTTCAAGTTCTATCTCAATGGTTTGTTTGCTGTTGATGTAGCCCTAAGCAGAGACTGGCGAGAATCACTTTCATGGAAAGGGCCTGCCAAGCTTCCAAAAAACTACGAGTTGCCTGAAATCTCAGCAAAAACTTTTTCACCCAATCTTGATGATACTTTCAGGTAATGATCAGTACACCAATCCCACTTGGCTCGCCAAATTTCGTTCTTCTAGGTTAAACCGTTCGTTGGCAATAACCGGTTTCATTTTGAGGTTTCACTCTGTTTTCTCCTATAGGGATACATGTATTTGGAATTCTAAATCAAACACGGTTTGTGCTAGCTCTTTGAAACTTGACACAATAAAGCAGTTTCAAGTTCTATCTCTATGGTTTGTTTGCTGTTGATGTAGCCCTAAGCAGAGACTGGCGAAAATCACTTTCATGGAAAGGGCCTGCCAAGCTTCCAAAAAACTACGAGTTGCCTGAAATCTCAGCAAACACTTTTTCACCCAATCTTGATGAAACTTTCAGGTAATGATCAGTACACCAATCTCACTTGGCTCGCCAAATTTCGTTCTTCTAGGTTGAACCGTTCGTTGGCAGTAACCAGTTTCATTTTGAGGTTTCACTCTGTTTTGTCCTACAGGGATACATGTATTTGGAACCCTAAATCAAACACAGTTTGTGCTAGCTCTTTGAAACTTGACACAATAAAGCAGTTTCAAGTTCTATCTCTATGGTTTGTTTCCTGTTGATGTAGCCCTAAGCAGAGACTGGCGAGAATCACTTTCATGGAAAGGGACTGCTAAGCTTCCAAAAAAACTACGAGTTGCCTGAAATCTCAGCACACACTTTATCACCCAATCTTGATGAAACTTTCAGGTAATGATCAGTACACCAATCCCACTTGGCTCGCCAAATTTCGTTCTTCTAGGTTAAACCGTTTGTTGGCAGTAACCGGTTTCATTTTGAGGTTTCACTCTGTTTTCTCCTATAGGGATACATGTATTTGGAACTCTAAATCAAACACGGTTTGTGCTAGCTCTTTGAAACTTGACACAATAAAGCAGTTTCAAGTTCTATCTCTATGGTTTGTTTGCTGTTGATGTAGCCCTAAGCAGAGACTGGCGAGAATCACTTTCATGGAAAGGGCCTGCCAAGCTTCCAAAAAACTACGAGTTGCCTGAAATCTCAGCACACACTTTTTCACCCAATCTTGATGAAACTTTCACGTAATGATCAGTACACCAATCCCACTTGGCTTGCCAAATTTCGTTCTTCTTGGTTAAACCTTTCGTTGGCAGTAACCGGTTTCATTTTGAGGTTTCACTCTGTTTTCTCCTATAGGAATACATGTATTTGGAACTCTAAGTCAAACACGGTTTATGCTAGCTCTTTGAAACTTGACACAATAAAGCAGTTTCAAGTTCTATCTCTATGGTTTGTTTGCTATTGATGTAGCCCTAAGCAGAGACTGGCGAGAATCACTTTCATGGAAAGGGCCCGCCAAGCTTCCAAAAAACTACGAGTTGCCTGAAATCTCAGCAAACACTTTTT